>NC_133430.1:1468676-1673676 GCF_011762505.2 Arvicanthis niloticus | reverse complement strand
ATTACTTTATCAGCATCTCATCCTTATTGACACATAAATAATACCTGGCAATCAATGGTGTCTTATACCCAATGAAATAGGGAAAATAAGTCGTTATTTGTTTCAGTCAGAGTAATAAAGTAGGCAGATGATCCCAGCATGGGCAAACAATATAAAGAAAAGAATTATTGAAATTATGGATTTTTTTTTTTTAACTTTTCAATGTGGCTTACTGTTGAGTCGATATTTCATTGGCCACATTCAATTTGCTCTACAGGAAATAAGAGCTAAAATACAGTGAGTGCCAGAGAAGATCAAAAGTTAAATGTCCTAAACATGACCTTCGCAGAGTAAACTTCCTTATTCTCTAGTATGTTACCCAAACCTCATTATTCCGTGGGCTGAAGACAAAGGGAATGTGACCAACAGGTTAATACTTTACCTGAATCAGAAAAGAATGTTCTCGGCCTTTTCATCTAACAGTCTAAATTATTCACTTTCTTGGGAGCTTCGTTTAACTAACCTTAAATGCAGACTCCAAACCACTGCAGTTGCTGAGACCTTCGCAAAGTAGCGTCCCAAGCCTTCTGTCAAAATCCAGGGTTTTGGACTTGAATTTGAAATAATCACTTTCGAACTCCTGTATCATGCAAAGTAAAGTGTTCGTTTCAGAAGAGGCTCCAGTGTGAAAACGGCAACCATGTAACATTTCCTTGTTTTCCCCAGCCACTCAGTTTATTTTTCTCATAAGGGGATTCCAGAAAAGATCAAGGAGCAGCCATATCTGACTGACTGCACAAGTGGTCACCTTCTACACAGAACACTGCCTGTGTGGCAGGTTACCTATGTTTTCACGAGGCTCAGCTTTCCCAGTGTTACGGCTCCCACGCTTGCATGTGGACATCAGCATACCTGCCTTCTTCCAACTATCTTAATCATAAATAGGGGAGAACAGATTCTCAGAACGTCACCGTTAGAAAGTTAGGTCATTCTTAAGTTCCACAGAAAGCTTTTATTTATTCCTAGGATGGAAAACCTGTACGTGAAAATGCTGTCTTGTGGGGTGAGAACTGGATCTGTGCATCCGTGAGATGCCTTATGAGTGACAGAGGAACTGGAAATAGGCAGATATTTTTTCCAGGTTCTCATTAATATGCAACTGGCGGCTTCCTCCTCATGCATAACCACCCACTCTCATAATTTGAAGGAAGGAAACTGGAGGGAATGACTACAGCTTTGTCTTCACAGTGCCACAGTCGCCTTCAGTAAAGCTGTCCCCGGGGACACAGAGCCTTTCTCATACTCTACAATCAGGATGCCTGAAGCACCCACCCTAGGCTTACACAGTGAGCGTCTTCCCCTGTCCACCAACAAAATCAGCAAATAACAATCCATTGTAACCACATCCACATCTGTTTGGCTCAGGGCTTTACATTAACTCGATCTTTATAACATATGGCCCAAGTTGATATTGCTTTTCCAGTTTGTAAATGGCAAAACAGACCCAGGTAACAAGTGCATTTTTTCTTTTTTCTTTTTTCTTTTTGGCATTCTAAACAAACTCACTGTATGTTATTCCTTTAAGGCTGTGGTTGCAAACTTGCTTCCTCTTCCCATTGACCATTAATGAAAAAGGAAGTTAGGTAGGCATAATTAGTCACTGAATATTTGTTACATTGACCCATTTAGGAAAAATATTAGTTATAGGGGAAGGAGTTTGTTACCTGATATCATTCATTTCTGTCTTCTGTTTAAGACTGTATCTGATCATTCAATTGTAATAGTATATAATATAAATAATATATTATAATATATAATACGGCTATTCATAGAACCCATCCTCTAGCCTCTGGGAGGAAATGCACCCACAATAGTCTCAGCATATCTATGCCCCTAGATTCTATGATGAAATCCAAACAGGGTAGTGACTGCTGTCAGTGACGAGAGGGCAGGTACTCCTGACTGAATGGGGCTTGGACCATCTTCAGGCCTAAGAGAAACTCACATCTATCCTAACACAAGAGGGAAGACATGATGGGTTCTGAGAGCTGAGGGCAGCCCTTGCCCAACCCTGAATCAGCTGATGCCTTGATTTTGGTCTTCCCAGCCAAGTAAGAAATAAATGTCTCCTGTTCACAAGGCACCCGACTCACGTTGTGTTGTTAAAGCAGCGTGAAAATACTGAGCAGGTCTCTTACAAGTTTAACCTCGAGTGGGAATTGCAGCTCAGGTCAGACTTCTGAAGTCTGTGTCACAAACCACGACAGACATTTAGCATCAAGAGGATGGAGCCAGGTTGTCTCCTGAATTCTAGCCAAGCAGCCTTTCTATTCAAGAATCACTGACTTAGAAAAACAACAACAACAACACAATTTCCCAGCAAGCTTTAATAAGCTTCACACATCCCACTTCTCAGGATAGAAACTGAGAGTACACTGTCTGTAATCCTTAACTATTTAACCCTTGGAAAGAATGAACACTATCAGAAGGGGATGACATAGAATCTCCACCCCAGACTCACATACACACATGAACATGTACATGAGCACATGCATACAAGGGTAGATACACACATGCACATATGCACATGCACACACATACATACACATGTGTACACGCATGTGCACATTCATACACACATGAAAAACACAAATGCATGCACATGTACACACATACATGCTCTCTTGCCCTCTCTCTTCTCTACATTACATTCCTAAAAACCAAATTTAGAAATGTCCCTAAGAGACCCATCCCTTAGAAAATCTAGCAGGGAGGGGTTGGAGAAGATAGTTCAGTGAGTCAGATTCTGACTTAGGTCCTTGAGGACCTGAGTTTGATTCCCAGAATCCACTAAAGGATGAACAACAGCCTCTGTCACTCATACACTCATACACATACACACACACACACACACACAAACTTGCATACAAATGAACGCACACTTGATAAAAAGACACTGCTACAGAGAACCCACTGACTTCTCTGTCACGTTGCTATTTTTATAAACCCTAAGAGAAAGACTTGGGAAGCTCCTTTGACTCTTTTGACAAGTGCTAACCATCTTCTCTCATAACTACACCCTGCCATCTCTGTCTCCATCTTTTCCAGCATAACCCTCCCAGCCTCCGTTGCTGTACACCTAGGCTGCAGTTTCCAGTTCTAAACATTCTCCAAGGTGCAGCCTGGATGATCTATGTCACTCCAGGTCAAGCTCCTATAAGTTATCATTTCAATTCATAATCCATTTATTAAAGTAATAACATGGTTCTCAAGGCCCTGCATGGGTGGGACCTAGTGACCCTGGCATTTTCAGTCTATGATATAACTTCCAGGGCCTCTAATCTCCTTTACCAACTTCTCTCTTGCCTCCTTTCTGTTTATGGTACAGATCTCTGTGTATTTTAACCTCTGGAGCAGAACTCCATTTTCATGCTGTATAGTCACCTACCTATATTCTCCTCTGGATTCTGAGTCAAGAAGCCTAATGGCTGGACTTATTTTTCCAGTGATAGTTCCACTATTTCACAGAGTTCCCAGCTCAGAGCTGTTTCTCATCAGTAAGTACATATTGGACAGTAAATGATGAGTTAGTATGACTCAGGAATCATTAATAAAAATGTCTCTATATTCTGGAAAGTACAAAATTGCCTGTATTAGCATCCCGAGATGCTATCAAAAAGTTTTAATTAGAGAAAAGCCATGATTTGACAAGGATGTGAAAGGCTCTCAAGCTGCTCCACGGAGAATAAATTAATGGAGCCAAAACAGGCCAGAGGGAGCAACTTGAAGGCAAATTCAACAGTGCAGATGAGAAATGAGCCATGGATGTACTTCAAACTTAGAGGAACTGTTGTGAGAAGAGTGAAGTTAAAGATCGCTCTGAGCACTTCCCCTACGAAGTCAACTGTGGCATCTGAAGAGCTGAGGAGTGAAATGGGGGATAGGCAGTCAGGAGTGAAATGGGGGATAGGCAGACTTAGTTCTGAACAGGTTAATTTTAAGCCATCCATTGAATTCCCAGGGGAGATCCTGATCGGGCAGTAGAATATGCTGTGTTCAGGACTTGAAGAAATTGCTTACTGTGAAGTATCCTGTGCTTAAGGTTTTTGAGGAGTTCTTTACCTTCTCTGATTCTGCCCTTCCAATGGGGCTTAGGGGAGGGGGAGAGGCATGAATGGACATTAAACTTGATCATGGGTTTTTGGGTGATTAGCATGAACCCCCTCATACTCACACCCACACTTCAGTTATTTTTAAGTCTCCAATCCTATACAACTGACATCCTACAGCTCAGGTGTTGGACAGTTAGATCTTGGCCCGTTTGTTCCTTGTATCTGTTACTTTGTATCCTTTACTAAGAGAGTTAAATTGTAAGTTACAGTATCAGTTTCAAATTCGCACCAAATACTGAACCTGCTTTACACCCCTAGGTCAAATCCCCTTTGGTATGGTCTGTGTAGCGGTTTGACTGTAGATTGAGACAGCCATTGTGGGAACAAGTGCCAGGTTCCTAAATGTGAAAATAGAACAACAACAGAACCCGGTGTTCTTCTGAGTCTACCTTCAACCGAGATAAAATCGCCTCAGTAAGATAGCTGTAGCGAGCTGAGGGCAAGTAACTCACACTCTAGGATAAGCAATTATGTAAGTGGAGGTTAGTACGTGAATGGGCCAATTGATCTCTCTCTCTCTCTCTCTCTCTCTCTCTCTCTCTCTCTCTCTCACACACACACACACACACACACAGAGAGAGAGAGAGAGAGAGAGAGAGAGAGAGAGAGAGAGAATTCATTCAAAAAGGAATGTTAACTCTGCTCAGAAAAAGGAAATGTATCATTTGTCATGACTTAGACACCCCCGGGGGACACCGTGCAAGTAAAATGAGTCAAGCTCAGAAGAAAACTACTGTGTGATCTTGCTGTACTGCATGTGAATGTGAGGTTACGGTGGGAAGGTGGGGGGTGGGAAATTTTGGGAGGTCAGAGGATACAACATCACAGCTACACAAAAGCTCAGATATACAGGGTAAACAAGCCCAGAGCGCTCAAGATGCGAGAGATACACATAGCAAAATCATAGCTGGGATTTTTAAACCAGATCTTAGCTGTTCTTGTCATGCTCAGAATAACTATGTAGGAAGAAAGGAAAGCTAATTTATTTTACTGGATGAGCTTTAGACGATCTGTGTCTTATAAGGCTTTGGTGCAAACTGTACGTATAGTTTTATATTTACAAATAAAAATAAGACTACAATCATAAAGAATAACTCCTTCTATGGACTTAGAGAATCTTTTCGATGAAAATGTGATGTGTATATTTATGACAAAGAGCACACTGTGTGAATTCACTGAGTTCAGGCACTGGGTAGTGCACAGCAACTCCCTTGGGACCCGAGAAATGGTTCCCTTTCCTCTGCTCAGGGCAGACTCTACAGATTCCATTCTGGTTTGGGTGGGTACTCTCTACGATCTTTAGATGTCTACAACTCTGTAGCCATCATTTTTTTTTTATTTCTACTAATGCTAACTTTCCTTTGTATTATTTGAAGATATTTTAGAGAACGTTGCCTTTTCAACACACCACATTTTGGCGTCACCCACTTCTCCTTGCTTTGGTGCTCTTCCTCCAGCTGCTCCTTGGGTTTCCAGTGAAGTTGTACCCTAATAAGCTAACCATTCATTTAAAAGCTGAAGTAAAACGGTTTTAAGACACCCCGGGGTACACCGTGTGCTGGTCACTGCCCTTGCTGCTGACAGAAACCATGGCCGATGTACTGCTCAGAAACATGAGAGTGAAACTTGGGACACACAGCTAGCCTGGGAGAAGGACAAAGTTCAAAATGTGATGCATACCTACTGAGTGCCTGTTGATTTCTCCACATTAGAAGGTCAAAAATTGAGCTGAGCTGAGTGGTGTGGCTTACAGTACCCCAATACTCACAAAGTAAAGGCCGGATGATGAGGAGTTCAAACATCAGCTCCAAGACCCTATCTTATGCATACATAATCCCCCCCCCCACACACACAATGCATACCATAGCACACACACATAATACATACACACCATAAATAATGTACACCATACATAATACACACATACCATACATACCATACCACATACACAAATATAAACATACACTATACATATAACACTATATATACATATACCACATATACATACCATATATACCATATCACACATACACACTAAAATACACACACACATATACACACATACTACACAAACACCATATACACCACACCACACACACAAATACACACATACAAAACTACATACCATACATACCATACCACATCCCTCACTCCTCTCCAAACCCATACATATCCATACCATACCCATACATCCATACATAGCACATACACACACACAATAAGTTGAAACATGTCAAGGTTTTTGGTGACTGCTGTTCCTATTGTATTTTTGCAAAAAAAAAAAAAAAAAAAAAAAAAAAAGGAGCGAGGCAGTGGTGGTTCACAAGAGGCAGGGGTAGGTTGATCTCTGTGAGTTCAAGTCCAGCCTGGTCTACAGATGAGTTCCATGACTGCCAGAATGACAAAGAGATACCCCTGTCTCAAAAACAAGCAAGCAAACAAACAGGTTCTTTTTCTAGAGCCTACCACCACCCCTTCTCATTCTGATCCTTTCACTGAGGAGTGGCCATATTGCTCAGTGACAGAGCCCTGCATAGATTCCCTCTTGAATTCAGGGGACTCTGTCTTCCTGCTTTCCTCTTACTGCTGTCAAAGATATGCCTATCTGATTTTAATTCCTTTAGGAGAGCTTGGTGGTTCCTGTTCCATGAGACCTAGAGCAGCTGTTACCACTGTAGCTCTCAGTTGGTGCTAATCTAGCCCTTCACAACCTTGTTTTCTGTTTCTCAGCTATGGAGAGGGCGGGGTGGGGGTGGGGCACTAGGTAAGCTTTCCAGCTCTGCAACTTTGGGTCACTGTTTTGCTTCTCTGCAGCTTGGAGCATGTGCTTAGCATTCCTGTTTCCTCAGTCAGATTGATGCCTTGTCAGGAAGAAACCCCTCTTCTGCAATTTTCCTTGCTGTGAAGTTCACTTTACTGGATACTGTTGTAGTCCTTACTAATTTCCTTTGATTAATGTTTGCATCATATACCTAATAACTTATAATAGGCTTGCATGGTTGTATTTGGGGGGTGGGAGAGCATGCACTAGGTCCCATGTTTTAACTCCCCCATCAATCTGTCTTTGAATTGGTATATTTAAAACACTTGCATCTAATATGATTATTTGTATACTAGGGCCTGCTATTTTTTTTCCAGTTTGTGCTCTATGTTTCCCTGCCTCTTTATAATTATTTGTGCATTTAAAAATTATATTGGGTATATTTATACAGTTTCAAGTGTATTGTTTTGCCACTCTCCTGGTGTTCTACTATAGAGATGTTATTACACATAAAGCAATTTTCACTGTGTAATACAACTTCACAAGTCCAGAGAAATACAAAAGCTTACTTCCTGTGAAAAAAACATCATGAAAAACTCACAAGAGAAATTAATAATGTCATATGCCTTTAATCCCAGCACTTAGGAGATAGAGCCAGGCATTTCTCTGTGAGTTTGAGGTCAGCCTGGTCTGCAGAGCAAGTTCTAGAACAGCCAGGGCTACACAGAGTAGCCCTGTCTTGAGAAAGGAGGAGGAAGAGGAGGAAGAAGATGAAGAGGAGAAGAGGAAGGGTGAGGAGGAGGAGGAAGACAGACTGACTGGCTGACTAGTGGCAGAGATAAACTTCCAACATGATCTAACTCAGAACATGTAATAGATGTGCTAAAATGGATTTTTAAAGCTACAGATACCTTAAAAAATGTTAAAAAATTCAAATGGTTATTCCATTTCCACATCTCAGGATAATAAAGATCAAAGCAGACATGAAAATCAACACAGATTAATCAAGAAAATGAAATGCTGATTCTTTAAAATACAGTTTAGTTACATTAAATAAAAATTATCTAAATACACTAATTCAAAAAATTGACAATTTTTTTTGCCATATTGTCATGCAAATTCATGGTAGGTAAACAGAAAAGAACTATTTCATGCCTCTTATCTAGAAAATGAAAAGACCACGAGATAGGTTATTTAAAATATAGGTTGTACATGGAGTATGCCGTTAGGCATGGTTGCTCACGTGTCTAGCCTCAGCCAACACTTGAGAGGTAAAGGCAGGTAAATCTCTTTGAGTTTGAGGTCAGCCTGGTCTATAAAATGAGACCCTGTCTCAAAAAAAAGTCAATTTGTCAGTCAATCAATCAAGCAACCAATCAATTTCCCAACAAACAAAAGCTCAGGTACAAGTAGTTTTACTAGTGATTCTATGAGTATTTGAAGAAGAATTAAGATTAATCCTTCTCAAACTTTTCCAAAATACTTAGGAAGGAGGACTTGTTGACTTGCTCTATGAGGGAAGCATTGCTCTGATAACAAAGTCAGGTAAAGATACTTCAAGGAGAGAAAACTTTAGACCGACGTTCCTTATGAATGGTGAGACAACATGCAAACAGAATTCAGAACTATATGAGAATTATTATAAACAGTGGTCAAGGGAAATATTCCATAATATCAGGGTGGTTTCATACACACAAAAGAAAAAAAAAAAAACCCTACAATATACCACATTAACAAAATATCAGTGGGGATTGAACCTCCCATGATCTCAACTAACGCAGAAGGAGCTTAACAGTATTCAATGTTCTCTCATGAGAAAAATATTCATTGAACTAAGAATGGAAGGAACTAAAGATCCAGCATGACAAGGGCCCCCTGTGGTCACTGAGTGGTTAGCCGCCTCTCCAAAGATGAAGGGGTAAGTGCTTCCCTCTCTCACCAGAGCGATTACGCATGCCCATTCACAGGTGACATGATTTTATCTAAAGATTGCATACCTAAGAAATGAGACTAATAAACAAACTTAACAAGGTTGCAGGTAAGAAATCAATACATAAGTCAGCTGTGGGCTGGAGAGAGTGCAGCCAGTACATAGGGTTTTTGGCAGAAGCATTGGGATCAGTGTTCCATCCCTAGAGCCTGAATGAATAGAGTCAATGTGCTGCCACTTGCTTTTAATCCAGGAGGATACTGGGGAACAGCTTTGGAGGTTGATCCTTGACCTCTCTCAATATGGATGTGCTCCTACACAGACAAGACACGTACATGTATGTACCTAGGGAGAAAAAACCCATTTGCATTTGTGTATACTGGCAATGAACATCCCTAAAAAAAGAAAACAATGCCATCTATAATACTATTAAAAAGAATAAAATGCTTTACAATAAGATTGACCTGGAGCTGCTATCCTAGGGGGACCTCCATTCTCCCTGACCTCTGTGCTCACCTTCAGCAGACCTATGGAACCTGAACCATACAGGTAAGCTTCCCTTCCCCCACCCATCTTACAAGCTGGTTGACTGCTCTGGAGCAAGGCAAGCTGCTCTAAGCAGCCTGCTAAACCAGGGGGACCTCCATTCTCCTGCCATCTCTCCACCCACCTTCAACAGACCTGTGGCTCCTAAACCTTACAGACCTGTGGATCTTGAACTATAGATACCTGCAGATACAGAACCATACAACCCAAGGACACCCAACAGAGGCCTGCCATACTAGGACCATCCAGGTTAATTCAGTACTACAAGAACCAAAGACATCCAGATGGCTAAAGGCCCTCAAAAGAACACAATCAACAAAAGCTAGGGCAATATGACACCTTCATAGACAGCTACCCTACTACAGCAAGCCCTGGGTATCCAAACACAACTGAAGCACAAGAAAAATGACCTTAAATCCAATCTTATAAAGATGATAAAGGCCTTTAAATAGGAAATGAATAAGTCTCTTAAAGAAATACAGGAAAATGCAATCCGTCAGGCAGAGGTCTTTAAAGAGGAAACAAATAAATCCCTTGAAGATATAGGAAAATACGATTAAACAGATGAAGGAAATAAATAAAACTGTGCAACACCTGAAAGTAGAAATAGAAGCAATAAAGAAAACACAAACTAAGGGAATCCTGGAGTTAGAAAACCTAGAGGAAAGAACAGGAACAAAAGATGCAAGCAACACCAACAGAATACAGGAGATAGAAGAAAGACTCTCAGGTGTAGAAGATACAATAGGAGACATTGATATCAGTCAAAGAAAATGTTAAATCTAAAAAGTTCCTGGCACAATGCATCCAGGAAATCTGGGATACCATGCATGAAAAGATCTAACCTAAGAATAATAGGAATAGAAAATGGTGTAGAGTCCCAAAGCCCAGAAAATATTCTCAACAAAATCATAGAAAAGAACTTTCCCAATCTAAAGAAAGAGATGCCTATAAACATACAAGAAGCTTATAGAATACCAATTAGGCTGGACCAGAAAAGAAAATTCTCCCACCACATAATAATCAAAACACAAAATCTATAGGAAAAAAAAAAAGAATATTAAAAGCAGCAAGAAAAAAAGGTCAGGTAACATACAAAGGCAGGTCTATCAGAATTACAACTGACTTCTCAACAGAGACTCTAAAAGCTAGAAGGGCCTGGACAGATATCTTGAAACTTCTAAAAAAAAAAAAAAAAAAAAAAAACAAAAAACAAAAACCAAAAAAAAAACAAAAAAAAAAATCCAAAATAAAAGACAAAACAAACAAAAAACCCCACAGATATCAATCTAGACTATTATACACAGCAAAACTCTCAATCACCATTGATGAAGAAAACAAGATATTTCCAGACAAATCCAAATTCAAACAATATTTATCCACAAATCCAGCCCAAGAGAAAATACTAGAAGAAAAACTACAACCCAAGGAGGATACCTATATCCAAGAAAATACAGGAAATAAGTAATTCCATAGCAGCCAAAACAAGGGAAGAGCACGTGCACATGCGCACACACACACACACACACACACACACACCACCAACATCAAAATAACAAGAAATAGCAATCATTAATATCTCTTAACACCAATGGACTCAGTTCCCCCAATAAAAAGCCACAGGCTCACAGAATGGATATGAAAACAGGATCCATCATTCTTCTACATACAAGAAGCATAGCATACCTCAGCAATAAAGATAGACATTACCTCAGAAAAAAAAAAGGCTGGAAAAAAATTTTCCAAGCAAATGGACCCAAGAAACAAGATGAAGTAGCCATTCTAATGTGTAATCAAATAGACTTCCAACCAAAATTAATCAAAAGAGACAGGAAAGAGCATTTCATACTCACCAAAGGAAAAATCTACCAAGATGATATCTCAATTCTGAACATCTATGCCCCAAACACAAAGATACCCACATTTGTAAAAACATATTGCTAAAGCATAAATCTCACATCCAACCCAAAACATTTATAGTGGGAGATTTCAACACCCTACGCTCACCAATTAACTGGTCATCCAGACAAAAACTAAACAGAGAAATAATGAAACTAACAAACATGAAATGAATGGACCTAACAGACATCTTCAGAATATTTCACTTAAACACAAAAGAATATACCTTCTTCTCAGCATCTCATGGATCCTTCTCCAAAATTGACCATATAGTTGGTTACAAATCAATCCTCAATAGATACAAGAAAATTGAAATAATGCCTTGTATATTTTCAGACCACCATGGATTAAAGCTGGCCTTCAACAACAGAAACACCACTAAGCCTACACACCCATGGAAATTGAACAACTCCCTACTCAATGATCACTGTGTCAGAGAAGAAATAAAGAAAGAAATGAAAGACTTTCTAGAATTCAATGAAAATGAAGGCACAACATTCCCAAACTTATGGGACACAATGAAGGCAGGACTAAGAGGAAAGTTCATAGCACTACGTGCCTCCATAATGAAATTAGAAAGTTCTCATACCATCTATTTAAAAGCATACCTGAAAGTTCTAGAGAAGAAGAAGAAGAAGAAGAAGAAGAAGAAGAAGAAGAAGAAGAAGAAGAAGAAGAAGAAGAAGAAGAAGAAGAAGCAGCAGCAGCAGCAGCAATCACACCAAAATGGAGTATAAGTCAGGAAATAATCAAAATCATGACTGAAATCAATGTTAGAAACAAAGAAAATAATACAAAGAATCAATGAAACCAAGAGAAGGTTCTTTGAGAAAATCAAGAAGATAGACAAACCTTTAGCCAAACTAACCAAGAGACATAGACAGTATCCAAATAAACAAAATCAGAAATAAAAAGTGAGATATAACGAACAGACACTGAGGAAATTCAAAGAATCATTAGGTCTTACTTCCAAAGCCTGTTATTCCACAAAATTGGAAAATCTTAATGAAATGGATGGTTTTCTAGACAAATACCACTTACCAAAGTTAAATCAAGATCAGGTAAACTATTTAAACAGCCCTAAAACTCCTAAAGAAATAGAAGCAGTCATTAAAAGTCTCCCAACCAAAAAAAAAAGTCTAGGGCCAGATGGTTTAATGCAGATTTCTACTAGACTTTCAAAGAAAAGCTAATACCAATACTCAAACTACTCCATGAAATAGAATCAGAAGGAACACTACCAAACTCATTCTATGAGGCCAGTCACCCTGATACCTGAACCACCCAAAGATTCAACAAAGAAAGGGAAATTCAGACCGATTTCTCTTATGAACACTGATGCAAAAAAAAAAAAAAAAAAAAAAAAACCAAAAAAACAAAAAAAAAAAAAAACAAACAAAAAAAAACAAAAAAAAAAAAAAAAAAAAAAACTCAACAAAATACTCAACCAAATCCAGGAACACACCAAAAACATCATCCATCATGATCGAATAGGCTTCATCCCAGGGATTCAGGAATGGTTCAATATACAAAAATCCATCAATACAATTCACCATATAAACAAATTGAGAGGGAAAAAACCCACATGATCATTTCATTAGATACTGAAAAGCCTTTGACAAAATCTAACATCTCATCATGTTAAAAGTACTAGAGAGATCAGGTATACAAGGTTCATACCTAAACATAACCAAAGCACTATACAACAAGCCAATAGCCAACATCAAGCTAAATGGAAACTTAAAGCAATTACACTAAAATCAGAGACACAAAAAGGCTGTCCACTTCCTCCCTGTCTATAGTACTTGAAGTTCTAGCCTGAACAATAAAACAACTAAAGGAGATCAAGGGGATACAAATCAAAAAGGAAGAAGTCGAAGTATCACTATTTGTGGATGATATGATAGTATACATAAGAGACCCCAGAAATTCCACCAAATAACCACAGCTCAGGAACAGCTTCAGCAGAGTGCCTGGATACAAAACTAACTCAAAGAAATCAGTGGCTCTTCTTTATACAAATGACAGACTGGCTCAGAAAGAAATTAGGGAAAGAATAACCTTTACAGTAGCCACAAATGATATAAAATATCTTGGTGTAACTCTAACCAAGCAAGTGAAAGATCTTTAAGTCCCTGAAGAAAGAAATTGAATAAGATATCAGAAGATGGAAAGATCTCTCATGCTCATGGATAGGCACAAACGGTCATCTTACCAAAATCAATCTACAGATTCAATGCAATCCACATCAAAATTCCAACACAATTCTTTACAGACCTTGAAAGAGCAATTCTCAACGTCACATGGAAAGACAAAAAACCCAGAATATCAAACAATCTGAACAATAAAAGAACTTAGGGATAAATCACCATCCCTAACCTCAAGCTGGACTACAGAACAATAGTAGTAAAAACTGAATGGTATTGGTATAGTGAAATCAAACAGAAGACCAAAAAATAAACCCACACACTATGGACACTTGAGTTTTTATAAAGAAGCCAAAACCATACAATGGAAAAAAGAAAGCATCTTCAACAAATGGTGCTGGTCTAACTGGAGGTCTACATGTAGAAGAATAAAAATATATCCATATTTATCGCACTGCACACAACTCAAGTCCAAATGGATCAAGAACTTCAACATAAAACCAGATACACAAATCTCATAGAAGAGTAAGTGGGAAATATCCACGAACACATTGGTACAGGAGACAATTTCCCTAACAGAGCACTTGTAAGCTGCTGACCTGACGGCTGACTAAAGGGAGCCACAGATCTGTCGGCTGAGTAAAGCAGTGCCACCGACTCAAAGCGGCTGACAGCGCTGCCTGCTGCTTTGACTCACATTCACACGTGCCAGCCGCTCTGACGCACAAGATGGCGCCTGCTTAGGCTCTGGTAGTAACTACCAGTGCACTGCTCAGGAATTTGGCTCCAGCTCCTCCCAAACGGGGCATGCAAATGAGGTACCACTAGGGTACCACGAACCTGACCAATCACCCCCTCCCAGGCGGGGTATGCTGAGGTGTATGCTAATGAAGCACTGCAAATGGACCAATCGTGCACCTCCATGCGCTTTGCCCTGCCCAGGGCTGAGGGTATATAAACAGCCCATTCTGGGCATTCAAGGTCTCTCCCAGAAATCTAAAAGAGCGCTTCTACAATAAAGGCTGTTGAGAAGGATCCGGTTTGTCACATCTTCCTTGCTGATCTAGTGGGGGCTCAGACTCTAAGATCTGATTAATGGGACCATGATTAATGGGACCTCATGAAACTGCAAATCTTCTATAAGGTGAAGGATACTGTCAATAGCAGCCTTCAGATTGGGAAAGCATCTTCACCAACTCTGCATCTGACAGAAGACCAATATTCAAAACTTATAAAGAACCCAAGAAGTTAAATACCAACAACCTAGATAGCCTTATTTAAAAAATGGGGCACAGAGCAAAACAAAAATTCTCAACAAGGGAATCTCACATGGCTGAGAAGCACTTATAGAAGTGTTCAAAATCCTTAGTCATCAAGGAAATGAAAATCAAAACAACCCTGAGATTCCATCTTACCCCTATCAGAATATCTAAGATCAGAAACTCAAGAGACAGCACATGCTGGTGAGGATGTGGAGCAAAGGGAACACTTCTCCATTGCTGGTGGGATTACAAACTTGCACAACCGCTTTGGAAATCAATTTAGCCATTCCTCAGAAAAATTTAGCCATTCCGCAGAAAAATGGGAATAGTTCTACCTCAAGACCCAGCTATACAACTCCTGGGTATATACCCAAAAGATGCTCTGCCATACCACAAGGACACATGCAAGGACACATGCACACACAAGTTCATAGCAGCTTTATTTGTAATAGCCAGAAACTGGAAACAACCTAGATATCCCTCAACTGAAGAAAATATGGTACATCTACACAATGGAATACCATTCATCTATTAAAAAACAAAGACATCCTGAATGTTGTAGGCAAATGGATGGGTCTTAAGAATATTATCCTGGGTGAGGTAATCTAGTCCCCAAAGGACACGCATGGTATGTACTCAATTATAAATAGATATTATCCATAAAATACAGGATACCAATGCTATACTCCACAGGCCCAAAGAAACTAAACAAGAAGGAAGGTGTTTTCTTCTAGTAATTGTACAGTTTTCATGGATATAACTAAGGCTTTAGTCTACTTCATTTTAAGTGCAAGAAGGGTGGGTCCAAGTTGACCCTTTTACAAATGTTGAATCTTCCTAGAAGCATTTGTTGAATAGACTGTTCTTGCCCTGTTGAATGCTTCCACATCCTTATGGACAATGATTTGATTGTATATATGAGGGTTTATGTCTAGGCTTTCTATGCTATTTCCTTGATCTGTATGTCAGCATTACACTGTTATCAATGTTGTATATTTGCAAATTTTGTCACTAGAAAGTATGAGCCTATTAACTTTGGAAAGATAGAACCATTTGCAAAAGGGTCACTTGAATCCTTTGTGCACTTAAAAAGCAATTCAAAGCAGATTAAAGCCTTAGTTATATCCATGAAAACCATACAATTTCCAGAAGAAAACGCTGGAGAAATGGCCATGACATTGGACTGGGCAGTGCTTCTTAATCTCAACTCTTCCATTTATAGTATAACTGTCTTAAATATTTCCTCTACATACAGTTAGAAATGGTGTTGGGTTCAGTCCACGAGGCCCTGGTTCAATCTCTAGCACACACATGAAACCAAAGCAGTGATCATGTTTTGCTTCCACTCTCAAAAGTAACATAGAAGGCTGAGGAGGAAGAATTCCTATTATAACACACACTATGCCCACCTGTCTACTAGATCCTCTCTGGTATCCAAGGCCCCTTCTTTATCACTTCCTTTCTATGTCAAATTTTTTTCTTTAATCATTTTCTTAAGATCAGCCTACAAATATATTCTTTTAGTTTTTGTGCATCTGATTATCTCTTCTCCCTGAGGGTGGAGAATTCTAGACTTACAGTTTTCTCAGAACCTATTTTGCCCATTAAATTCTGCCATCTGTGGTTTCTGGTAAGAAATCTACCAATCGAATTGTATTTTCCCTGTAGGTAAAAAGTCATTTCTCTCTCGATTTGAATTTTTTAACTTGATTTGAAAGATGGGCACAGTAATACACTCATGTAAGCCCATCACTTGAGGAACCTGGTATCAGAGAGTCACTAGGGCTCAGGACCTTGTAACCACAGTGCAGTCTGATGGGACAGCCCAGAAACTCGAACTCAAAAATAAAGCAGTCATTGTCAGATGGTTCCAATATCCCCATCAGCTCAGTAATGCTCATTTTCTCAGGTGAGACCTCCCCAGATCATGGTACAGTATGTGCTCACCAACTGATATTGAACATTACCAATTGTTCAGATTCTGGACCTCCATTTCTGTCAGACAGACACAGGTCTGGATCCTCCTAATACATAGCCATGCCATGAGATCCAACTCCCTGTGTAGGCCCAGGGAATGCCACATGCTGATATCAGGCTTTGTTACCACTCAGCCATCGTGAAAGTCTTCAGTCTCAACAAGGCTTCCGGAATCTAACACCACCCCTGTAACATGAAGATCTACCAGGTAAGGCAAAAAATTCAGATTTTCATGTGACCTCCGTCACCACTACAGAGAGGAGGGTTCTCTCCTGGCTAGCAGGCATGAAGACTGTGTGGCTTCTTCTTAGCCACCTCTGACACCACCCAGCAGGGGTGAAGGGTGGGACACTAGATTTCCAAGTGAGTAGAAGTTTAAAGTTCTTACCCAGACTTCCTGGCATAGTCATGGTGTGGCATAGCTGTTTCTTTGGTATTTGGCGGAGTATAAATGTACTAACTTTTCTGCCTTGCTGGGGAATCTTCTTGGTCCCTTGGCTAAAATGCAGTCAGGTTTTTAAAGAGGTCCATGGCATGTGCTACTGGCATTTCAAGTTGCTGATATATTTGTTTCCAACTCTGAATTATTTTTCATAATAGAAAAACCCAAGAAATTTACTTCCATATTGTTTCATGGGTTTCTGAAGTTCTTAGCGGGTCTGATTTCTTGTGTGTATGTGCACGTGCATGTAATGACTAGGATCTTAGTTGTTTTTTAACATCAGGATGACTAAAAAGCACACTCAAACCTTTCTACGAGCAGAAATTTCTAGCTAAATTGTTGAATAACTCTACCTACTACTCTAAATAATAGTTTAAAATAACACAAGCTAGTCAATAAATTCTACAATTTGTTGAATAGTGTGCAATGGTGGGAAAAAAATAAAAGCAGAAACATAATTATAACAACACACAAAGAATGCCAAAATACAGTTAGGAGCAAGGTGGTTATGCTGTGCGTGCGTTTAAGGCTCTTTGTGCCAAAACAGGAGCAGAAGGACGAACAACACAGGTGTGTCAGGATTAACACAAATTGTGTCTGGATGAACACAGATTGTGTCAGGATGAATACAGATGTGTGTCAGCATGAATACAGATATGTCAGGCTAAAATTTGTATAAATTAGAAGGCACGGCAGAGTAATAACGGCAAAAGAATAGCTTAATTTCTTGGTTAGTTTTATCTCAACTTGACACAGCTAGAGTAATTTTGAAGGAGAGATCCTCTACAGAGAAAATGCCCCCACCAAACTGACAAGCCTGTGGGCCATTTTCTTGATTGATGATTGATTTGGGAGGGCTTAGCTCACTGCAGTGGGGCCACATCTGAGCTGGTGGCCCCAGGCAATATAAGAAAGCAGGCTGAGCAATCCCTGAGGAGCGAGCCAGGAAACAGTATTCCTCCATGGCTAAAGAAGGTCATGCAGGAGGACCGACTACCACTGAAGGCCTTTTGAAAAGCCATATGGAATTCTACTACCATAGAATCTTCCTACATTATACACATTCTAAAGTATACACATATTTGAAAGGAATTTAAACTGAGTCATCATATGATGAAAAAGACATGCCTGCACATATGTCTGTGCACCGTATGCATGTAGTACATGAAGGCCAGAAAACAGAGTCAGAACCCTTAGGATTAGAACTACAAATGGGCTATGAGTTGCTCTGTGGGCAGTGGGAATCAAGCTTGGGTTCTCTGGAAGAACAAACAGTGCTCTTATCCAGTTGGAATAACTCTCCAGCCTCTTAAAGGATCCTTTAAAGATATAGATAGATAGATAGATAGATAGATAGATAGATAGATAGATAGATAGATAGATGCAATATGGTGAGAAAATAAAACTAATCAAGACACACCTTTAAGAAGGAAAAGAGAAGGGCTGGAGAGACGGCTCAGTGGTTAGGAGCACTGACTGCTCTTCCAAAGGTCCCAAGTTCAGTTCCCAGCAACTACATGATGGCTCACAACTATCTGTAATGGGATCTGATGCCCTCTTCTGGTGTGTCTGAAGACAGCTACCGTGTACTCATCATAAACATTAAATAAATAAATAAAATCTAAAAAAAAGGAAAAGAGGAGCTGGGGAGACATCTCAGTGGTTATGAACACTGGCTGCTCAACCTGAGCTGTTGCTACACAACCTGAGCTGTTGGCTCCCAGGACAGCCCCACATACTGAATGCCTTCCTAGTGCTGCTATTCCCTGGCTCTAGGGATGAGCCTGGATATTTGTTACTATGCTCTTCCTCCTTTCCATAAATTATGCAGAACATTCTAGAGACCACAGAAGTGTCTTGCTCGCATTAACTGCACTTCCTACAAGTTACTAGAACTCATAGGGTTTGCTACATCCTAATGAAGTTGACCTATTGTGCTATATGTTGCAAAGATTGATTTGAACAATATATACAGTCCTTATTTTTTTTAAAGGTAAACTAAACTTTTCTCATTTTTTTAAACTCAGGTTTGTGGGATTTGGCAAACCACACAAAAAGCTCTTTATTCTAGAGTTGGAGAAAGGCTCACAGAAAACACCCTGTCCACCCGTATGCTCAGTGACCGAGACTGAAAGCAGTATAAATCTGAAACTCCCCAATTCCCTGAAGTTCAAAATATGAAGTTATTAATAGTCATAAAATAGAAATTATGAGACAATACGCATGTCAGTGAATGCCGTGATGATGGTGGGGAAACCAGTTGTTTCCACAGACCAAAAGTAATGCAGAAAAGTTCAAGATAAAGCATGTAAGTTACGTGGACATTGGACGAGCAGATCAGTAAGTGTAAATGCAGGAAATTCCATTTTGATATTCACAAGAAACTGGCCTAGACTGAGGCCTGTGGTTGTCTTAGTGCCCTGAACTGAAAGGTCAAATCTCCTCCCTGATTGTCAACCAGGAGCCAGAACTGAGGAAAGTTCCTAACAGCCTTGGGTCCTACAAGGGTCAGCCTGGATAATTCACACTGTCCCTGTGATCTTCCTTCCTTTTAGCTTTGAAAGGATAGGTAGGATCCTACGTGCTAAAAGGAAAATACATAATATTACCATGTCATCACAGTTAGATGGATCATAAACGCTCTGTTGGAAAACTTTGCAGCATTCGATAAATTCCTCACTCATTGAGTGGATTTGTGCATTTAGGACTGCGCCCTTGCTGCCACCAAATTCCAGCCTTTCCAGTTTCTCAAATTCCAGTATGGTGACAAACACATCCTTTAAAAAAAACATAAAACAGTAACGACCTTTTTCTATCATCTTCAGCAAGAAAAGGAGATTTTAAAGATTACAGTCAAAAGATTTTCAAACATTCAGAATCCATGGGCACTTACATCACAGAAAGCTAAATTTCACTGACCAGGGCAAATGCTAGTTTTAAAAACCATACTCCATTTTCAAATTCCAAAAGCTACCTTAGTGGAGACAGCTCCTGGGGTTCTACTTACACATGACCCCTCTGAGTGCCATCCTAATGGTAAAGCAGATAGTTCCCTGGGTGATAGCCTAAGCATAGCCATCTACACTCTGCATCGGCCCAGCTCTGGGACTAGAGGGGATCCCAGGAGACTGTCTACATAGAAGAAGTCACTTGTAAGTGTCTGACAGACTTTAATGGCTCTCAGGCTGACCAGCAATAAGAATTTTCACACAAATCTCTGGCTTCTGTGAAAATATTACATAAACAGTAAAATGAAAAGTCTGTAGAAACCTCTAACAAGGAAAAGAAGGCAGGAGCATCAGTTCAAACATTTTAAGGAAGCCTCTGCTGGTGGACTCATCATAAACATTTGTGCATTCAATTTTTGCATTTTTGATGTTTTTTTAAAAAGCACTTATACACAGGACTGGTGAGAGGGTTCAGTGGTTAAGCATCTTGGCTGCTCTTCTAAAGGATCTTGGGTTAGACTCCCAGCACCCACATGGTGCCTGACAATGGAGGGTAACTCCAGTTCTAAGGGATCTGGTGCCCTCAACAAGAACTGCATGCATGTGATGTATAGCTATAAATACAGACAAAACATCCACAACAGAAAATAATTCAAAATACTGAAACAGAGTAAACTTTTTACATCCTTTTACTTTTATGAATGAGTTTACTAATTCTATAGCATTTTATTATATACTAGTAAATGGTATATGGTATATGGTATTTGGTATGTGGTGTGTGGTATATGATATATGGCATATGGTATTTGGTATATGGTATATGGTATGCAGTGGTATGTGGTATATGGTATATGGTAGTGTAAATGCTGGGCATGAGATGGTAGAGCAGAAGGATCTTGACTCAGAAGCAGCTTGAATTACACAAGTTTAAGGCCAATCTGTGCATATAGTGAGACCCCCAACTCAAAAATAAAGAAGCTTTAAACAGAAAATGACAGTATGATACTTTAAATTACCAAGTGGGTTTTAGGTATGAAATTTCCTTTCGAGTTTTATAAATTTAATTTTCAGCCTTTTTACAGGAAGAGTGAATCCTTTAAAGTTTCCCATTTTGCCGGGCAGTGGTGGCACACGCCTTTAATCCCAGCACTTGGGAGGCAGAGGCAGGCAGATTTCTGAGTTCAAGGCCAGTCTGGTCTACAGAGTGAGTTCCAGGACAGCCAGGGCTACACAGAGAAACCCTGTCTCGAACCCCCCCCCCCCAAAAAAAAAAAAACTTTCCCATTTCACAATTTTCCACAAGCACTTGAGAAATCATGTTTAGTCACTTACAGGTAAAGTACAGGTAAAGAGATTTACTTACTCCCATGTAGTAACAGTTAAAAACCAAACAAACCTTGAAAAAAAAACAGCGGGGTGTGGTGGTACACTCTGTTATTCCAGAACTTCGGAGAGACAGAAGGATAGAGAGTTCAAGAAGAGCCTGAGACACATAGTGGGCCTATCTCAAAAACCAAGGCCAGGGGTGTATGTCAGTGCAGGGGGCTCCCAGGAATGTGCAAGCCTGGGTGTGATCTCCAGCAACACACACACACACACACACACACACACACACACCCCAAGGAGGAGAGGAGAGAGGGAGTAAGGGAGGGAGAAATGGGATAAGGCAAAGCCTCCCTCTTCCTCATAGAACAGCTACCCCACACAAGCCTCTTGACCCCACCCACATATGATTAGATAAAGGTAATAAATAAATACCTCTATTTTTACCAGCCGGTCAAGAAATTTGTTAAATCTGCCAAACACCAGGTGAGACTGGAAATCCCAGGGTCTCTGCTCTGTGTTTCCTGTGAAATAGCTTGCCAACCCTTTTCTATATTTGAAAAAAGAATTGTGGAAGGTCTTTAAGACACCGATGGCCGCCTGCACCTTTTCCAGTGCGTCTTCAATCTCTCCCTTCAGAAGATCTTCAGGTGAGAGGTGTGCTCTGGCCTAGGATTTAATTAAAGGGAACTACGATCAAAAATGCAGTTTTAAAAATTGTAATTATCTGTTTGAGTTAAACATTTTAAATTACAATTTCTAGACAGAACTGAGACAAAAACGCTATTGAGGAAAGATAGCACAAACCAGAAATGCAAACACTCCTGTTTTGATGGCATCCTTTCAGGGGAGAGTAAAGTGCAGGAGAGGCTACCATTTTCAGATTTACATATTCTAATGAAAACATTTTTACTGAATCTCATGTGAATGACAATAAGGACTTTGCACAGATATTCCTACCACCAATATTCTAGACAATCGGATTTTCACACAAAGAAACACATAAGCCAACAAGGCTATCCAACAGAACACAGGTTCTCAGAGGTTGGTCACTCTACTGGTGTTATTAGGTCATTTGTGAAGGTATAAAGAGCTGGTTATGTGTGGTCTATCTCTGGAAACTCTTTCCCATTCATGGATTTATGCTTGAAGCATAAGTGGCATCACAGGACTTATGATTAAGATAAGCTAGGCCACATGAATTTGATTTTTAAGTGGAGATGGGAGAGAGGGGCAAAAGCAATGGGTAAGACTTGTGAGTCTGCAGGGCTTAAAAAGGAAATGGACAAACCCCTGAATGAACACAAAGAGAACAGGAATAAGCTCCAAAGTCGGAGACAACACAAATTTTCCTTCATAAAAATGGGACAAAAGAAATGGTATCCAAACCAATTCCATAGGCCAAACCAGCCCTATAGAAAATACCAGAAGGAACACTTGACACTGAAGAAAGAATAAGCATAGCCAAGAGGTTGAGAGGAAAACAATGAAATCATGATGACATGAAAACAATGAAACAAATGACATCATGCACAAATGACATCATGATAACTGGTGTACAATGACATCATAACTGGTTTACAAATATCATCATAACTGGTGTATAGTGACATCATCAAAATTGGGTACAATGACATCATGATAACTGGTGCACAATGATATCATAATAATTGGTGTACAGTGACATCGTGGCAACTGATATACAAATAACATCATGATAATTAGTATACAATGACGTCATTATAACTGGTATACAAATAACATTATGTCGGGTTTTTTTTAAATCATGTTTAACTTTAACTACCCTGCATAGAGGAATGTTACAGTCCTCAGAAACCATAGACTTTAAAACAAAAAGACCAGTCTTAAGTATGGGATGGCTCCCTGAAAGTTGCTGGTCAAGCGATCAAAACAAGCAAACAAACAAATAAAAAAATAAATAAAACAAGAAAACTTTCAAAACAATAAAGCTCTTGCCCTTGCACTTGGTTGCCCACCAGAGCTTGCTGGAAAGAACCCTACTACTGAGGACACCACATACTTTGATCCTAGGACTTTGGAAAAATCAAACCTGTAATGAGCTGGAGAGGGAGAGGCAGAGGGCAGGCTGCTGGGAGAGAAAGGTACTAAAAGTCATACCCAGCTGTGGATGCTGTGAACTGGTTGCATTAAGGACCTACACGGTGAGACACACCACTGTGCAACAGTGACACAAATGTCTCTGGAGTGACCTCAGCTGTTTCATCAGATATAAGGCCTGCTTGGCAGGAGGGAACTCATGCTTGGTACTGTAAACTTGACCAAGAGCCTGTGGCTAGAGATGCCACAGACCCTGAGGGAGAAACCACTATCATTCTGTTGAAGGAAAATAGCATCAAACAGCTATATCAGTGAAGAGGTGACTGTGGTATACTCATCCTCAAGTGGGACATCATATACATATATATCATATATATCATATATATCATATATATCATATACATCATATACATATACATCATACATGCATACATATACATCATATACACATACATATACATCATATACACCATATACATATACACATATATACATGTCCTCCGCACAAGGCTCATGGAATATTATGAAAGGGGCAGATTCTAAAATCCAGACGTTATAGAGGACAGCTGAAGAACAGTGTCTGCTGGACATGACAGGCAGGTGCATTTGTGAACTCTCAACAGCTGCAGATATTACACAACACCTGCATACCATCAATCTAGTCAATATTCCAGCATGGATCGGGAGGCTCACAGGGCCCCACTCCTAGCTAAGAAGCTACAGTCGGGGGATGGTCTCCAGGAAGAGACCATCTTCCAGCTTTACTCGGGGGTGGGGCTACTGTTGCCCACACTACAGTGGACAGTCCTCTACACACGTCCATGCAGACAGCACTAATGGGACTCAGTGGATTTCACGTGTGTATGATGTGACGGTGTGAGGCCCATGTGGGATGTAGAAAGAGGAGCCTGGGAGAAGTTGGAATGGGAGAGTGAGGCATGGCCATGTATGTCGGAATAAAAGAAAAAAATAAGTGTGTGTCAGTTTGTGGCTGCTTAGAAAGTTGCCCCACACCTCAGTGGGCACTGAAACAAAAGCCATGGTGCTCCATATAATACTTGAGAAGTCTTTTAGCTTCTCTCATGCAGATGCTTGACTTCCCCCCATCTCCCACTAATGCAACCACTCTCCATGCAACACAGACTCTGTTGTTTGCAAAGCAGCAAGAAAACCATCAGTGTGTTATCTATAAATGCCACTGATCATAAACCCACAAGTTCCAGTTCTTGTTGCTTCCTGTTATATTCTCTTGCCTTGCTCAGGCTAGACAGTTAATTTATGTCTGCATGAGAGCTGCTAACACTTCACAGAGAACAAGATAGAAAACTATGAGTATTCGTTTCATGGTGTGAGTTTCGAGACAGTTGCTTTTTGCTATGGTGTACTGTACACTCCAGGCATCTTCTACATGCCTTCTGTAACATTTTGAGAAGCTGAAGAGTCTATGGTGATAATTCAGTTGCCTCACTGTTGCAGCAGCTTCCTGTCACCTAGTTACCAACAGATAAAATGACAAATCACTGGGAAAAGCCATTCCCGAATCCATTTCTATCCATCTTAGCTGGCTCTCATGGAGCTGAGTCCACTGCAGCCAGTTAACTTCCCATCCATGCAGCAGTACCTCCTGAGACAGGTCACTGGTACTTCACATCCCAGACAATCTCCTCGAACTGCACAGAAGAGACTGTCAGGGACAGAGCATGGCGGGAGTCAGCACACATACTTATGATCAAGCTAGGAGCTGCTAATTACTTTTGTGTCATCAGCTAAGCTGTCTCATGGGGTTGATTCCCTTATCTGCTAAATGAGGAGTGTGGCTTAGGGGATGCTCACAAACAACAGGCCCCATATCAGAACTGTCTTAAGTAAAACAGTCAGCCTTGCACATCAACAGGCTCCTTATTCAAAACCATGAATCAAATGCAGTTTTTAAGAGCCCACCTGAGCATCCAGGGGACTCTTTATTATCACTATTCTCTGAGCAAGACATTGGGACAGTGTTGGGAGCCAACTTTTAACAGAAAGCGGCTAGAAAGCAGCTATCCACATGCTAGCCACACCTCCAAGGCTTAAGTCATATCCACATGCCTACAAGGGGCGTGGCAAAAGTGTATAAATACCCCAGATTTCCCTTCAATAAAAGACTAGAGACTTGATCAGAACCACTGTCTTGTCTCCATTCCTTGCGTCTACCCCCACTCTCTCTTCTCTCTCTCTCTCTCTAGACCCTGACCCGGAGCGCAGTTTGAAGCCAGGCAGTGGTGGCATACGCCTTTAATCCCAGCCTTTGAAAGGCCAAGCCAGGCAGAGTAGAGCAGGCCACAACATAGTAACTATTCAGGCATTGTTAAGTCTTTTGTCTCAAGCCAGGTAGAGCAGAGCCCGTTGCAACAGGACAGCTATTTAATACCTCATTTACATTGTATTACAGGGCACTGCGAGCAATTTGGAGATCATTTAAAGTACACGGTATAATATGCATAGATCACACCCAAATACTAGATCACTTTTATATCGAGTTTAGTTTCGTGGCTATGGTAGATCCTACAATGTTAGTATCCATACTATTTGGATATTATTATTATCAGTATTAGTATCAGTATCAGTATTAGTAAAAAGGCACTATAAAAGAGCCAGTGAAATGGTTCAGCAGGTAGAGGTTCTTGATGCTAAGCCTGATGATAAACTAAAAAGTTTATTATCCATAAGTCAATTAATTATCAATTGTCCAATTTATCAACATGCCAGCTTGCTTCTATCTCCCGAATCCCAGTAATTAGTAGCTCCTAGCTTGATCATAAGCATGTGTGCTAACTCCCACCATGTTCTGTCCCTGACAGTCTCTTCTGTGCAGTGCGAGGAGATTGGGATATGAAGTACCAGTGACCTGTCTCAGGAGGTGCTGCTGCATGGAATGGGAAGTTAACCGGCTGCAATGGACTCCGCCCCATGAGAGCCAGCTAAGATGCATAGGAATGGATACAGGGATGGCTTGTCCCAGTGATTTGTCATTTTATCTGTTGGTAATTAGGTGACAGGAAGCTGCTGCAACAGGGAGACAACTGAATTATCACCATAGACTCTTCCCCTTCCTCGTATAGACATATATAGACTCATGCTTTTAGCTATTAACACACCCTTTGTCCAAAACAAACTTTGCCTTCTTAAGAATCTGTGGATTATGTAGATTCTTCTTAAGAATCTACAAGAGAGAACACACTATAGACTAGATAAGGTAGTGAGAGCAAATCAGTGTTAATTCACAATAACAAAGGTGTTTTTCATGGGGCTGGCCTAAAGAATGATGTTAATGGTCACTGTGAGACAAGTCAAAACAAACTAAATAGAAGCAACTGATGAGTGCAGCAGACAGCAGACAGGAACTGCCAGCAATGGAAAGCTCCTAACCCACCTATGGGGGACCTGAGCTTCCAGCAACCAACTATGCCAGTGGGAATGACAAAGACAGTGTAACAATATCTTTGACTTTTCAGTATAGGTTGGTGGAGGCAATTGAAATCCATACAACTTAAGTATCAGTACTGATATTTTTTTTAATTAAAAAGTATTATGCAGGAGTGGCAAGATGGCTCATCAGGTAAAGGCGCGTGCAGTTAAACCTGAAGACCTGAGTTCAAGCCCCCACACCCACATGGTAGGAGAAAAGAACCAGCTCCTGCAACTTAATTTCTCTGACTTCCACATGGACATGAATTAATGAAATAAATGAAATGGAATTTTAAAATGTATTATGTCTGAGCATAACAGTGGGTGCCTTTAATCCCAGTACTCAGGAGACGGAAGTGGATGGATCTCCATGAGTTCTAAGCTAGCCAGAGTACACAGTTAGACCCTGTGGTTTTGGGTTTGTTTGTTTAAAGTCCTGGCATGATACATTGTATACCCTGTGATCCCAGCACTCAAGAAGCCGAAACAGGAAGATCATAAGCTCAAGTCTATCCTAGGCTACATGAGTGTTCTACACAAGCTTGTATGTAGCAAGTGTCTCTGTCTGTCTGTCTGTCTCTTTCTCTCTCTCTCTTTCATATATCTATATATATATATACACAAATATATACACATATACACACACATATATACATATATGCATACATACATATATATGTATTTGGGGGATCAGACAGACACCCTCATACAGACATACACACAACCAAAACACTAATGCAAAAATAATTTTTTTGAAAAGTAAGTACAAAAAAGAAAGTGTAAGTCAGAAAGTTAGCTAGAAAGTCAGCCAGAAAATTAGAAAGTTAGTTAGAAAACAAGTCAGTTAGAAAGTTAGTTAGTAATTGTTAATTAAAAAGTTAGTTTCTGGGACTGGGGTGGTGCTTACCCAGGAAAACACTGGTCACAGAAGCATGAAGACCTAAGTTTGACCTTCAGAACCCACAGAAACTGCAAATGTATAGCCATAGCACAGGGTGGGTAGAGAGATGGGTCCCCAGGGTTCCTGACTATCCCACTGAGCAATCAGTGGCCACCAGGTTCCATGAGGGGTCCTGTCTCAAAGGATACGATGGTGAATGATTCAGGAAGACTCCAGATATCACACATGTGCATGTACACTCACATATGTGTGCCCGTGCCCATGCAAACATGCAAATCAAACACACACACACACACACTTATACAAATCTTGACAAAATAGAGTGTATATGGTGTTTGTCAAACATATAAAATAATAAACAATGGGGAAAGAAGTGGGGAATTACATCTTTAGAGAATCCAGTACCAGAGTTGGATCACTGGTGATCTTAGATTCCTAACATGTTGGGACAGTCTTACTACAAAGTTAGTGATCTGCTACTTTGAGAATCATGGAAATCAGGTCAAGGGAACCTTTGGACAGAAGCCAGAACTAAGGAACAAGAGAAGCCACAGTATTTCCTTGTAAGCTTGGCAGCTCTGACTGTTAACACAGACTGGGAACCAAGGTAATAGTTTGACAGGCTTAATGGTAACTAGGGCTATCTCATGAGCCATAGACAACAGGGCTTTGTGGTGAAATGGTTTTGGTAATTTTCAAACTGAGAAGGTCCTTCAAAAGGAGTCAGGGAAAAGCACTAGCTAAATGTACAAGAAGCTTCTTAGGTTCACTTGGAGATGCAAGGTGCTAGCAGCAGGTACTTGCTTACCCACAGGGCAAGGCAGAGTTGACCCTCAATGAACAGAAACCAGAGGAGATGTTGATAAAACCTAGCAAGGAACTGTCTTGATGCTGTCTATTCCCCATCAATAGCCACAGCCAGCCTGGCAGTCAGTAAACCAGTGAAAGAACAAAGACTTGCCTTGTGTTGAGCTTTTGTTAAGCACCAGGCACTACATTGTAGGGCAGATTCCAGCTGGTCTGTGTCTAAAGCCCTCCCATACATTGCTGCATCAGAAGCACATAGAAGGGGAAATTTAACAAGTCAATGACACACGTTAGCTAGAACAGCAGTTCTCAACCTGTGGGCTGCATATTATATATCCTGCATATCAGATATTTACATCACAACTCACAGCATTAGTAATTAGTTATGAAGTAGTAACGAAATAATCTCATGGTTGGGGGGTCACCACAACATGATGAGCTGTATTAAAAGTCGACTGTATTAGGAAGGTTGAGAACCGCTGGTCTAGAAGCTCTGAAGTTCACACATCTAGAGAGTCTGGCCCCTCACTAACCTTTAAGATTCTACATGGACTTAGGGCTTTTAGCATATAACTAAGATTAAATGATGTTGAAAGAGTGGGCCCCAGCTGGGTATAACATCAGCTCTCAGGAGAGTGAAGCAGGGGGATCAAGAGTTTAAGACCATCCTCATCTACATGGCAAGTTCAAGGCTGGCCTGAGCTATTGCTATTTCTGCTTTTTATGCCTTGTTTTCCAGACGCCATGCTTCTAATCCAACAGGACTGTGGGTTTCAAGGAGGAGAAGCAGGCTGTCTACAGAACAAAGAGCTTTCTCAGCAGAACCTGACCTTAACTTCCCCCTGACTGCAGAGCACGTACTGTGTGAAGAGCTATCTAGGCTGTTTGTTATGTTACTCTGGGTCATTTAGGTATGGCATCCCCAGACAACTAAGAAAGACCTCACTGGATCACATGTTGTCCAAGCATCTCTCAGCCCTCCTTGGGTGTTGTTGTTGCCTGATCTCTCATCATATCCTGTAGCAGGAACAGCAGGGCCACCTCTATGTAAATGCTGGGGACCATGCAGCTGCAAAAGCATCTCCCATAGAAGGACCTAATTGAGGACTACCTGTGACACCATGATTCCTGCAGGAGGACCTAATTGAGGACTACCTGTGACACCATCATTCTTGCAGGAGGATCTAACTGAGGACTGTCTGAGAGAGCAAGGATTGCTGGTGCAAACAATGCCAGCAGGTAGGGTTAGGCAGAGAGCTGTCCAGTGCACAGGCAACCATATCCTTTGTGGATATAAAGATAAAAGTTTACACATAAAGGAGGAGGAGGTGCAGGGTTAGGGAAGGGGAGGAGGGTATACTTCAATCATGTTCCAAGCTAAACAAATATACAGAAACATAAGCAAATTTAAAAACAGTGAACCAGAATTATTTCCATATAATTCCATTACTGTTTTTTCAAGGACACTCGATTTTGAGTAATCTTCTTACTTTACTCTTCAAAGGTCTCCCAGCAGCCAATACTACAAAATACAAAGCACGGCTGTGAGCCTGTTACTGGAAGATGCATTAAATTTGTTTCACCTCTTGGCCTCTTAAATCTGTTTGCTTAAGTAAACAAAACCCAGAAACCGTGTGTTCTTTGACTCATTGTTTCGAGCACTGCTAATGCAATGTGAAGTCACCTGGCCCGTTGCTCACACAAGTCCTGTCTGAAAGCAGAAAGGAAACAGTGTTCTCACTGACATTTGGATTTGCCTGTCAGGTTGTTCATCGTTAGGCTTGTTCATTATTATTGGGTCAATGAAGCCTACTATTTATGTCACTGATTGTTATTATATTCAGTTGTCAGTGCTTCTTACCTGGTCAATGAAGAGGTTGCAAAACTCTTGCAGTAAAACTATAACCCGAGCGGGGGTGTTATAAAACTTGGAGTGACTCCAAATAAGACAGATGGTGTGAAGCAATGGGGCAATCAGTATGCCAGTCTGTGGGAATTCCGCTTCCTGGAGACCTTGAATGTGCCTCCTCAGAGGTCTTAGGTGAAGTTCCACATCCTGGGCTTCAAGAAGAGCTATAAAAGGGAAGAGCCATTAGAGTCCCACAACGTCTTTTTACAAGTCCAAGACAGCCATAGTTTCCCATTCTGTGACATAGCCTACAAGCTGCACGTGTATGAGCCGTCTGGAGGGTTATAGACTAGCCATTTGTAACTCAGCCTCCCTGGAGAGCACTGGACTAGTTACTCACAGACCATAAGTAATTGTAGCTAAAGACCCAGGGGGAAGGAAACCAAACCTCCAAGTCTAAAGAGAGCTGTTTAACCCCTTGGAAACCTTGTGGGAATAAAGCATCTGTGTAGTCATCCCCTCATGGCTGGATGCCAAGCTTCTCTAGAACGCTCAGGACCGTGCAGTGCACCATCTCATCCCAGGCTCCTATGAGTAACTCGTGAGACAAATACTATGTCATTCACTAAGATCTGGTTAAAATCATTACTCGTGCCGATGAAAGCAGTTTGGAAGCAGGCAGGAGGCACAATAATACAATGCCATGGCCGATCTAAATGCCACGAAACCCACACTATATAAGGACTAGTTTTATAGGAACTTTTATTTGAATAAAAACCACGTTAACCAAGTTAAGAGTTGAAGAAAGATTCTCACTTTGATAGCGAAACTGTCTCCAATCCAGAACACGCTATGGGTTGAATACACAGGTGAAGAACAAAGCTAAGCTTTACGTTTTCATGTTCTCTCCAAGGACTCATGTCAAAGACAAATAAGAAAATCCCACTGAGCTTTTCCCCTCATACCCACTGCTGGACTTGAACAGGAACCAGCTCAGACTCCCACCCAGTAATAAAGGCTGGAGAAGAAACAGGATTCAGAGCTGTTTTTTTTTTTTTTCTTCTTCCAGATAAACGAGTGTATTGAGATTGCTATATATATTTATTGGTGTCAATTTAGAAATTTAATAATCACACTACAGTTAACATCCTTCACACGTGCTAAGCAGCTCTGCTTATTTCAGTCTGAAGTATGTCTTTGACATGAATCTTCCATCTCCGGGCGACCATGGGTTTGAGCCTAACATGCTATGCTCTGAATCTTCCGGTTGTGTGCAGATCCCTAGGACTCGTCCCTGAAGCTCTGTCCCCATGAAGTGTTTATCTTATCGTAAAAGAAGAAAGATGCCATTTGCCTTTGTTTACTGAGGACAAAAATGCAATGTGCTCATTGCTACAGGCAGGTATATACAAAACCTCCTCCATCCAGTGGCTCTCAGAGAGGAGAGTTTGCCTCCAGGAGACAACTGGTGATGTCTAAGAGGCACTTCTGTTTATCACATTGAAGTGGGTACAGCGGGCAGCAGTGAAGGGGGCTGCCAACAGGCCGATACCTGGATGACCTGTCAGAATGAAGACTCATGCAGCCTAAGTCATGAGAAGAAACACTACCCTATGTCTCACAGCAAGTCCACAGTGGGGGCGAGGAGTGGGCAGTTGGCTGTTGGGAAAGCAGAATCCTAGCAACTTACAAATGGTTCATAAGCTGACATAGAACTGGAATTCACATCTAACAACAAGCTGCTTTTAGCCACCCCTCCCTATCTCTTCAGATACAATCCTTAGAGGCAAATGTAAAAATAGACACTTCGAGTGGATTTTAATTGCTTCTAAAGGGCACATGGGAGAATAAAAGTGCTCTTTTGTTGGAAACAAGCAAAATGAAAAAAAACCCAATTGTTTGTTTAGCTTTAACTGTAAGATGTATCATTCAGTATATTCAGTAATATATATACCAAATGCATGTATTTGCTTAAACACGGACAAAACAGGGGCGCGCTATCATCTTTCAAAGGGACTAAAGGAGAACACCGAAAACAAGCACGAGGAGAGAATTTTAGCTGGACATCTCTCACAGTTTCTCTGTTACATAGGTCTAATCTTCACCAAAACATCACCGTGAATAAACACTTGTCAACCAAGGAATCAGCAATCGAGCTCATAATAGATTCTGAGTCTATCCCGAGACTATTCACAGCCCAGCTGCTTTCTGGAAACATCTACAAAATGCATTCCTGGGCCCCAGCTAAGAACGGAAGGCCTTCCCCTTCATTATATCCCTCCCAGCTAAACTTAACCCTGGGGTGATTGGCTGGGTAGATAGCACATGAACTGAAAGGGTTTGTGATTGTGATCACCGTGAAGTAGAGAGATGAAGACAAAGCTGCCTTTAGAAGACCCGAGTGCGCTTGCTCAGTGTGCACGCCCTGAGTGGCAGGCAGACCTTAAGGCTGAGTAGGCAAATGAGCGGGAGCCAAGGGCAGATGCCACGCTGATGCCCAGCGTCGAGGGTCTGGGGGTGGGGGGCTTACCATTTTCTACTGTGGTGAAGATGCCCTTCAGAGCAGGAAAGTAGCTGCTTTGTCTTGTTCTCAGTATCTTAACCATCTTGAGGACAATGGGAGCCTGAAGCTAAAGTGGGGGTGGGGGGAGGATACTTCAATAAGAATACAAGCGAGATTGCTAAATAAATCTACTCCCTAATGAAGAATTCACATGGCATTCCACTCACACAACATACACAGCATTTATTATTTATTTATTTTATTTTGGATATACACATATAAGCATGGGGAGGTCAAAGGTTAACTTGTGTCAATCAGGCATGTGTGGAGGTCAGAGGTCAACTTGCTGTGTCTCTGCTCTCCTTTTACAATGTGGGCATTGGGGTCAAACTCAGGACATCAGGCTGAGCACCAAGTGCCCTGCTGAGCCACCTTATGGGTGCTGTGAACAGTGTTTGAGAATCAATGGATGGCATATTGGTTCCAAGATGAAAATAAGTCTAAGTGCATGTTTTCAAAAAGTCTGTATTTTGTTTTGCATTTAGTTTTTCCAAAAGATGTGTTTGCATATTATACATATAAATTACTAATGATCTGTTTCAGAAAATCTCCAATCAAGAGACACATGAGTGAACACTGTAGATCTTAGAATATCATACTGAGTCACTGGGCAGGAAGCACCCAACAAAGAGACGAAAGGTAGTGCCTTCACAGCCAAGCAGTATCCTGCTCCACCCCAAATCAAACTGACCATAGTGATTGTGCTGTCTAGCTGTACGTCAATTCGACACAATCTAAAGTCACTTAAGAGGGAGGACTCTCAATGGAGAAAAATGCCTCCGTAAGATTTGCCTGTAGGCAAGTCTGCAATGCCTTTTCTTAGTGATTGATGGGCAGGGTCTATCTCACTATAGGCAGTGCTTGTGGTACCCAGTGCTATGAAAAGGGAGACTATGAAAGCCCATAAGCAGCTTCCCTCTATGGCCTCTGCCTTACCTCCTGCCTCCAGGTCTGTGCCTTGAGTTCCTGCCATGGCATCCCTGGATAATGGACTACAAACTCTTAAGATAAAATAAACCCCCTTCTCCTCCCAAGTTGTTTTTGGTGATGGTTTTATTACAATAAAAATTCAAACTGGGGCAGTAATTAAACCTTGCCATCTCCAGCCTTCCCACATGGAACCGCCCTTTCTCCTGTTAAATAGTATTTCTAACGATCTCAGATGCTACCAAAATATCCTATAAAGGCAACTCAGTCTCCCATCGTCCTTAACTTAAATATGCATTCCCTGTAGACAGCATTGCAGAGTAAGAAAAGTGCAGACTCCTTAGTCATACTAAACAAAGCCTCTCATTAGATATAGAAATAATCCCAGTGCCTTCTACTTACTTGACGGTATATGCACTTCAGGTTACTATGCCTCGCAGTCCAGAAGTCAAGCTCTGTCTCAGGGGTCGGGTGGAGGCCGCTCAATAGCGGCTGTGCTGAGTCTTTTTCTATGATTTCTTGGATCTGATGTGACCATTTAATGATTACAGATTCAATGGCATGGAGTATTCTCCTCTCATCTGATTGTGGCCTATAAATATTAAATGATTAATAAAAGCATCCAACAGTGACTTTATCCAAATAAAGACAAGATATGAATAGTAATGGTTTTTTATGCATCTATAAACTAGTTTTCTCAATATAAATCCTTTAGAATCCATTATTTTTCATGTTCCTGGCTTGAGTTTGGCAACTTTGTATTCTGTGTTTAGTACATCTCTTAATGTTAAGAAAAACGATACAGTACAGAGAATGGTTGTCTGAGTGTTCAGTGGCAAATGAGGCTTCTTTAGCTTCCCTCTCCTAAGGTTCGGGGACCAACACAGGAGAGAAAGCAGAAGACTGTAAGAGCCAGAGGCTGAGGAGGAGCAGAGCAAAGCTGTATCTTGTGGGCTTGGTAGGCACAGTACACTCGTGAGCTCACAGCGGCCGTGGTGCTTGTACAAGCCCTGTACAAGGTCAAATCAGCCAACACTGTAGCATGGAGGAGAGGGGAGCTCACAAGGTCTTTCCCCTAACTGAGGTACTATTGACAGTAGATGGCTTCTGGGAGGGCTGAGTCAAGTTTTTAAGGGTGTGGCTCCTGGGGGGGTTGATCATCCTCCTGTGGATGGACCCATGCCCATGAGTATATATTGGTAGCATAAACTAGATTGAGTGGGTTACTTAAAAAGAAAAAAATCTAGGACCTGAAGTTGGGAGGGGGCGGGGAAGAGAAAGGAGAGTTAGTGGGAAGAATAGATGTGGTTATAATAAAAAATACATTGTATAAAATTCTGAAAGAATAAAATTACATTAAAAAACTGATAAATGAAAGCTAGAGAGATTGTTCAATGGTTAAAAATCCTTGCTGCTCTTCCAGAAGATCTAAACTTGGTTCCCAGCACCCATGTCACATGGTTTATAACCTTGTGTAACTTCAGGCACTATACCTAAAACACAGATATACAAATATATATAATTTAAAATAGGTAATTATTAATAAAATTAATATAGAATTGCCATAATCTTAAAGACCATTTTTCCCTAAAGGAATATTGCTGAGATTATACGATGATAGTTAGTTTTCCTTAGAAAGTATACTTGTGGGCTGAGGATGCACCCAGGTGGTAGAGTGCTGGCCCAGAATACACAAAGCCCTAGATTTGATAACCAGAACCATAAAACCCAGCTGTGGTGTTCCATGCCTATAATCCTAGCATGAGGATGTGGATGCAGAAGAATTGTGAGTCAAAAGCCATCCTTGGTTACATAGTAAGTTTGAGGGCCACCCTGTGTTGGGAGCTGACTTTTAGCAGAAAGCAGCTATCAACTTTGCAGCCATCTCGAGCCATATACCCTGACAAGAGAATTGTTTTTCAACAGCCTACAACAGCTGAGCACACTCTGATAAACACCTTGTTTATCCCACATATCTTGTTTTGCTGTTTAGTGACCCCAGCTGCAAGGCACACACGTGGTAAAGAGTCTTCAGCTGTGTTCCCCTGCTTGTGCTTATAAATACCCAGGATTTCCTTGCACTATACGGAGACAATAAGGGGAGACAATAAGAGAGAGACAATAAATGAGAAACGAGGCTTGATCACACACCCTGTCTTGTCTCCATTCTTGGAGTCTCTTCCCCTTCCTCCCCTACTCTCTCTCTTGACCAAAGCACTTAGCCCCAAAGTGTGGGGCAGTGCGGTTGTCAACAACCCTGGCTGCATAAAACCCTGTTGCAAAAATATATAAAATATTTTATATTAAAATATTTTATTTATATATATAAGCATTTATTATATTTTATATAAAAATAAAAAATTATATATAAATATATATAAATGTACTTTAAAAGAAATAAAGTACATTTTTAAAATGACATTTTTAAAGTAACTGTTTTGCTAACAGTTTGAGAGACCTGATACTCTGTAGGAATGTTGGCCATCCATTATTATACTATCTAGAGCACATTGTTGCTTACCTGGCCACCAAGTAATGCTGATCCAGGTCAATATTTTCTGCAATAGTAGGAACTGGAAGATGAGTTCTTCTTGACATTTTGCCCCTAAAAATGTGCATCTTATTTTTTATGACTTCTGTGTGATGTTCCACATCTTGTGAAATAAAGCATGACCAGGACTTATGATTGTTCTTATTAGACAGAATTGGGACTAATATCTAGACCAAAAAAAAACCCAAACAAACAAAAAAAAATTTTAAAGGCAGTTAATTAGCAGACAGTGAGTACCTTTAGATTTTTTGTTGTGAAAATTTTTCTGGTCCATAATGACTCCAAAACTACAAGGAGTGGACATCCTGTCAATCTACATGGAGTCTCTGAGCAGTAATAGGTTTTTGTAAAATAGAAAGGAGTTGCTGCTTCCCCTTTCGTTTACCCATTCACCAAGTGTATTTCAATTCACAGTGTAATTCAATAACCCAAAAGATTTATATCAAGTAAAGTTTCCTAATTAAAGTTGAGCGTGTTGGTAGGTGTACTGACAGAAACAATGTTTCTGAATCAGAAACAATGTTTCTGAATCACATGGGGCTAGTAGAAAGCATGTGTTCTCTGGCTCTGAGGCTTCCCAGTGGATCAAAGTTTGTGTAGTAGAGAGGGATTCAACCACAGGGACCTTGTAGAACTCGTCTTTTAAAACGAGGAACATCAGCAAAAACAGCTGCGTGAAAACACTTAACTATTTGCTGTCAGACTAAGGGCATGGGTCCACAGAATAAAGCTCTCGCTGTGCAAGTGTGAAGATGTGAGTTTGAATCCCCCGAACTCATGTATAGTTGGACATGGCAGAGAAGTGGGAAGTGGGACTCCAAATGCCATTATTATCACTATTTACTACACAGTACCCCTAGGTGTCAAGCTTCAGTAAGTTATTTACAGTCTCTGTACTCAATGACCTTGGTGGGTGGGGAAGGCCCTAGAAGTTATGCCCTTCAGCATAATAACTGCAACAACTAGAAGCCCATTCTGGTGACTGTAAAAACGGAGCACATTTCTGCATTTAAAGCAAAGGGTGTTAGAAAACCCTTGCCAGGAAGGTCACTTGACTTGTGTCTTTAAAGGGTCAGAGTACAACAGTTACCAGGATCTGTATAGTGATGCTTTCTCCCAGTACTATGTGGGAATCCTACCCTTTAAATCCACGGCATCAGGAGGCACTGCCATTATCACATGGCTAACTCATTTAACAAATGGGATTGATGCTTAAAAGGGAGTTCATTTGCCCCTTTCATCGTGTGGGTACATGGCTAGAATGGACCCACCTGGAACCAGAAGAAATGGGCCCTACAGGCAAATTCAAACTTGCCAGCAATGTGACCCCCAATTTCTAACCCTCTGGGCTATGAGAAACAAAATCTGTTTTGTACAGGAAACTCGGTCTACCACATTTTGTCACAGCAGCCCCACCTGAGTCACCAAGTACTGTTGGCTTACCATTGCTATGATGAAACACCATGACAAAGCAACTTGGAGAGGAAAGGGTTTATCTGCCTCACACTTCCTTGTCACAGTTCATCACTGAAGGAACTCAGGACAGGAACTCAAACAGGGAAAGATCCTGGAGACAGGAGCCGATGCAGAAGCCATGGAGGGTGTTCCTTGCTGGCTTGCTCATCATGGCTTGCTCAGCCTGCTTTCTTATAGAATCCAGGACCACCAGCCCAGGGATGGCACCACCCACACTCGGCTCAGCCCTCTCTCATCAAATACTAATCAAGACAATGTCCTAGAACTGGGTGGATCTTATAGAGGCCTTTTTCAGTGCACACTCCAGAGGACTTATCTACTACTATGAGGATAACTGTAAGTAAGGTCAGAAGGGGAAGATTCAAGGTCAGAAATTCAACCTTAGCTTGAAATGTTAACTACACAGCTGGTGAAAATTCTAGGCATGTACTCTCTGGAGCACAGAACAGAGAAACTGGCCGCAGATTGATTAGGGGTCCCTAGCACAGCACTGTGAGCCACTGTTCAGCAGTGAGCTATGCAAGCTGCATGTGTGCCCTTAGCCACACCAACGCTTGGGATGTTTGACCTCCAGACCTACACCGTCTTGCTCATTCAGAGCCAGCTATACCACAATTGTGATGTTCTTGCTTTTTTCTCTGCCTAATGCTTATCTCAGACTCTTCCCAACATTAAACTCAAACTGTGTTTAGATTAAAAACTTTAAAAAAAAAAAAAAGGCATGAAAGGAGAAGGGAGATTATTTGAGAAGTGTGACAGAGGAAGGAGAGGGGTTAACAAAGAGTGAGCATGATCCAAGCATATTCTATGCTCTATAGAAAACATCCCAAAGTAACCCAGCTGACTATAATTAATATATTTTAATAAAAATTAACCCCAATTCTCTGGTGGCTTATGCTGTCTTGAATATACACATTTTCATTCAAACCATATTGTAAGAAGTTACAGGAATTCTGGTATGGGACCAACTCAGAGAAACATGGAAAGAGTTTCGAAGGAAGTTTTCTATTGCCTTTTGCAAACCACAGCTCACAGCATGAGAACCCTCCAAGCTCTGCCAACCCCCATCTAAAGGAAGGGAAACTCAAATCGTAAGTTGTTTCAAACTCTGCTGAGTCTTACAGAAAAGGGAATTTGTGAGCAATCGGTGACTTCATTACTGCCTTCTCTTCTCTGACATAGGTGAAACTCCATTTAGTTACTTCCTTGTTAACAGGAATTTGAAAAACAGATGGAAGTGTAAGCTCATTTCTACCCTGACTGTAATACCTTAAACCGATAGCTAACTGACAGAACCTTGTCAGTTCAAGTTGGCAGGGAAATGCTTCCAGCATTGTGAAAGTAGTAAGGGAGGAGTTGGTGAGAGAAAGGGAGGGTTGATCTGACATGGAGCAGGCTAATCAGTATTGGTGAATAGTGAGTTCAGAAAACAAGCTGAATGTAATCGCTTCATACCCCTGCCAAAGACACTTTTCACACTCTTCTATTTAAGTAGACAGAGTGGATCAACCAATGCCAGGTGTCTAGAGTCAAGAAAACACTCATATGTTAGAGACAGATCAGTACCTCCTCGAGGGATGCAGTTACGTGTTCGAGCAATGACCTGGATATTTCTCCAAATAACAAGGTTTGGGAGAAATCACTTTCTCCCGTGTTTCCAGTCACCTTTTTGGCAAAATAAACCAGCTTGTGTTTCACATCTCTTGGAATCTGGAACAAGAGCAAGATAATTAGTTCAAGTTCACTACAGTAGAGTCTCTTTGTTAACAAGCAGGATTTGCTGTATCCCACTTGCAGACAGATTGCCAACAGAAGAAGCAAAACCCTGGCACCTCGCCCATGTTTACAAACAAGGTTGCTCTGTTGCTCTTCTGTGTCCTGGAAAAGGTAGGCTTCTCTTTTTTTTCATATTTTACAATCTCACCTTCAAAGACATGCCCATTACGTTAAACAGCATATACTGTAAGAATCGCATAAACAAAACCAAACATAAGAACATTTGAACATTTCAATCCTAGTGAGGGTTTTAGGGGGGGTGTTTTTTGGGTTTTTTTGTTTTTTAATTTTTGCTTGTTTGAAAATAAGCCAAACTGAAACACAAGGGGTTAATTTTCCATTCCTCTGTCAAGGCAAAGAACAAAAGTGTTTAGCCAAGATAGTTTAACATTCCTGTAACTGTTGAGGGATTTTTGTTTGTTTGTTTTGTTTGTTTGGTAAATGCTACATTGTTTAGCTTCTACGCTCTGAGAGCTTAAGGTTTCTTGACTTGTCTGACATACAAACTTTTTTAAAAAAGTTATTATTAGGAGAACACCAAAACAAAGATAGTCAAACTCACACAGCTGTAATGCAGCCTTCCTGTTACTTGCTAATATTCTGAGGGCTTGCCTCACACCTATCTTAAATGACCAAATCTGGGGTGATGTTACCACTTTGCAACATGAATCCCAGGCCCAGCACTGCTGAAAGATAACCCACTAGGCAAGGGCTCCAAATTCAGAAAGGAAGGAAGGAAAAGAAACCAAAGGAAAGAAAGACAACGTCTATTAAGTTTGAAGCCTGTGCAAATTACAGGACACACACACACACACACACACACACACACACACATCATGGAACTGCCATGAGTTTTAAAGGAAAACATATCCGAGTATAAGACAATTGGACACAAGTTTTCAGAGTTCTATTGATAGGTAACTTTCAGAGGACATCTCTGCTACAAACAAGTATGGAGGTTACTTTACTTGTAATTTATGTTTGTGGGTAGGGTTCCTTTCCCAGCACCCACGTAGTGGTTGTTAACAATAATCTTTAACTCCAGTTCCAAGGAATCCCAACACCCCTCTTCTGACCTCCACGGGGACCAGGTACTCACAAGGTGCACAGTCATACATGCAGGCAAGAATACATATACATAAAAATAAAATGAATACATATAAAAAGGATTTACAATTTAATTGCCAAGATAACGCTTCTTGAAATTACTAATAATCTAATTTATGAAACAAACGTGTTTATTCTGTTCTTTAAACGACCCCACCCAATCTTATTTGGTTGTTACTGTTGTTATTTTTGTTTATATTTGTGTTTGTTTGTGGTCTTAACAGGGTCTTTCGGTGTAGTTCTGGATGTCCTGGAACTCACTGTGTAGACCAGGCTGGTCAGAAACTCACAAAGATCCTCCTGCCTCCTCTACCTCTGCCTCCCAAGTGCCAGCAGTAATGTAGTAAGTGCCACCATAAAGCAGCCTGCCACCTCCCCTCCTTTTTTTTTTTTTTTTTTTTTAGAATTCGATTATTTCTTTCCTGGACAAATGTAGTTGGTAGATACTGGAACAACTCAAGCTATAAGGGTTTTGCCAAACACTTTGCTATCGTTGTTTTAATAGGATATGACTCTGAAGTTCCATGGGGACTGAAACAAGAAATTTGGCCCCAAAAGCTCTCTGGGCACCATAAGCCCAGGCATCACAGGCTGTGCTAGTTTTCTTACATTATTTTATACAACCATCCCTTCATACAACCATCCCTTCCGGCAAGCATCCCTTGCAGAAAACTAACATACAGCGTTTTCTGCAGAGCTGGTGCACACGGGGGTCACGGACTTCTGATGAGTCTTGGAGACAGACTTCAAGTTTAAATCTGGCAGTGGACATCTTAGGTCCCGCCTTACCTCGGGGGAAGCCGAGAGCCGCCCGGCGGCCACAACACCAAACACCAGACTGGCAGGACCAGTGCGCTCCAGAAAGTCTCCTACGGCCTGTCGGTGGTCTTCGCTCTCCAGATACTGGCCCCATGTCTCCTCCGGGAAGCCCAGCGCGTGGCGCAGACGGTCTCCCAGGAAGCGCACTCGCGGGTCTAAGGCAAAGCGTTGCGCTCTCCGCGCAGCTGCCGCCTCCTCATCCTCCTCATCCTCCTCCTCCGAGGGGCTGAGCCGCAGCACAGTCCCTTCCTCCCGTGCTGCCATTTCGTACCTAGCGAGGATTCTCGGGGTCGTGAGCGACCCCCGAGCAATCTCCGAGCCAGCGCCAGCAGCTCTGCCTGCAGAACTGGATGCACTGGAAGTAAAGTAGCTCGGACTGCACCGCGTCCCGTTGCCAGGGAGATGGCGGCCCCGCCCCGGCCCCGGAGTGAGGGAGGAGCGATAGTCTTGGGCGGCTCGCAGCTCCCAGGCTGAGTCTGGGAGATCAATCCAAGGAACTATGGGACTTCTCTGCTTTCCTCTCCTGCACATCTTGGGACTCCCATAAATGTCCCAGGACTAGTTAGTGGCTCTGGATTCAGCAGTACTATCTTAAGCAGACATTCCTGATAAATTTGCCGCCCTGGTTAGTTCATCTAATCCCTAGAAAGCCAGGGCTAAGTGATTAGTGTTTAGCTATGGGTGAAGTATGCCCCCAAAGTAGTTAGGTAGCAGAAACGCTGGGACCTTGTCGTGGGCTTTAAATTCCCCTGAGGACATTGTCCCAGTAAAACAAAGCAAAGCAAAGCAAAACAAACAAACAAACAAACACTCTCTAACTTTCCTAGTTGCCAAAGTTCAAGATTTAGGCATCACAAATCCTGATTCTTACCTTCAGATCCCAAAAGAGACTGCAACAAGCTCTTTATAAAAGACCAAACGCCCCGAACGCAAATGCTAGAGTTGAGGGTAAGGGCTCAGAGGTGGAATGGTGGAACGGTGGCAGAGCAAGACCGAGGCCCTAACTTCCATCCCCAGCGCCCAGAAATCTTATTTTATTCGTCATTCGCTGATATTCTCATTATTAAAGTAGTCAGAATTTTGAAGTGAGACAGCGTCTTTGAACTTACCGGGTTTCACCCATTCCTTTCCTTCCCAACAGGAGTTGCCAAAGGAGTATTGCCTCTGATAATCCATCCATGTTTATAGTAAGGCTTGAACATTCTTATGTTTGCTTTCTTTTGAAAATGTTGCCTCTCATAGCCATCTCTAAGCTTTTCTGGTTATATTATTAGATTCTTGGATTTAAATGTTTCTGAGAAGCCTTCATAAAGATGTCACAGCCATCGTCAAGTCTGCCTTGTGGTCCATGGTGTCTCTTGGGAGTGTCCAGAAGCTAGGTGTGGGAGACTAACCCTGAGTTTATATTCTCTTGACCTTATATTCTAGGTTTGTATCCTCCTAATTCTGGTACCAGAGAGACTGTCTATAAACAAACAAACAAACAAATAAAGGAGATGGCTTATTGCTCCAGAATATTAGCCCTGCAAGCCTGGCTACCAAAATGATATCCCTAGAATTCACATAAAAGCTCAATTTGGTGAGGTGTACCTGTACCCCAGCACTTCTAAGATGAGATGGGAGGCTGAGACAGGAGAATCACCTGTAAGGTCACAGACTAGCTAGCCAGGCTATCAATTGGTGAATGGTGTATTAAATCCACGTGCTACTGCTATGGTGGGTTTAATATGTGACTTTACATCTAGTAGTATTGTTTTTTAACGTTGGGTGTACCCGGGATCAGGCCTTTATGTTTAGAATTGTAGTGTCCTCTTGGTGAAGTTCCTAGAGTCAATATGAAGAATATTTTTTTTTTTCTTACTGTGTTTGAAGTCTGTTTTTGTCAAAAATTGAAAGAGCAACAACTGCTTGTTTCCTGAGTTCATTTGCTGAAACAACTCTTTTTCTGTCCTTTCCCAGGCTTGCAGGGCTAATATTCTGGAGCAATAAGCCATCTCCTCAATTTATTTATTTATGAGGTACTATCTGTCATTTGTGGTAAGGTACATTTCTTGGAGGCTACAATTAGATGGTGCCTGCTGTTCTGTCCGACCTACTAGTCTGTGTGCTTTGCTTTGAGGAATTAAGACCCTTGATAGTCAGAGAAATTATTGAAAGGTATGAATTGATTCTTGCCATTTTGTTGAGTTTGTGGTTGGTTCTTCCCTCTTCCTCTCTTGCTTAAGAATCATTCTAACACAGCCTATTCTTTTCTCTGGCCTTATGGATGGATTTGCTTTTCTCATCAATAAAGATAATCCCTTCAAGTACAAGTATTTTTCTATGGAGCTGGCCATAAATCCCCTTAGTCTGTTTTTTTTTTTTTTTTTCCAGAAAGTTCTTGTAGCTTTGATGGATAGTAGTCAGGATCCTAGGTTGGTTGGCCTTTGTTATCTTCCTGAACTTGAAACACATCCTTCTAAGGCCTTTCTGATCTCTAAGTTTCAGTTGACAAGTCTACAGTCATTCTAATGTGCCTGCCTTTGTATGAGACTTAGACTTTCTCCTTTGCCACTTTCAATATACTTTCTTTGTTCTTTTTTGTTTTGTTTCTTATTTAGTGGTTTGATTCTAATAGGATGGAGGTGGTTCTTTCCTGGTCTTGTCTGTTTAGTGTTCTAAAAGCTTCCTCTATCTGGTTTGACATCTTTAACTAACTCTTAAGAAATACACTGGTATGAATCTTTAGCAGATGATTTCTTTGCCCATAGAGTGAGAATATCTTCCCCCTGCATGCCTGTTATCTGTACTTGGTATTTTCAGTGGCACGTATATCTTAGAATTTCTACTTAATACCCTCGTATTGTTTTATCTGTATTCTTGCTGGATCATTCAGCTCCTCTACCTTGTCAAGTTCAGGCGTTTTGTCCTGTCCTTGACCATTCTGTTGCTTAGAGTTTCCATGATGCTTTTTATTTGACTTACTGTGTTCTTCATTTCTAGTGTTTCAATTTGTTTTCCTTCAGTATTTCCTTCTCTTTGTTGAATTCCCTTTCATAGATTGTATTACCATAATCATTTCTTTCAGCTCTGTGTTTCTAACCAGGAGCTAGCTTATTTTCTTCTTTGATTTCTTTTGAGTTCTCTATCTGGGATCTCATCTAACTCACACTAACTGGGTGCTATTGCTGTAGTATCAGTTAAGTTCTGCAGGAGTTACTTTGCCTTGGTTTTTCATGTTTCTTCATTAGGGTTTGTGTTGTTGTTGCTTGGTCTTTTCTGCTGTATCCTTTCAGCTGAAATAGTTGCAATACTCAAGTTGGACTTGGATATGGTAGAACTGAGGTACATAGTTCATAAAATGCTGCATCTAAGTAACACGTGGGTAATTTTTCCAGAAATTCCTGAGTGCGCTATGGTTGTATCATCTTGAGTATGTAGTAATCATGGGTGAGAGTGCCTGTTTTCTCATCGGTGTGAACAGTTTCCCCCTCCACAGTGAAACCACATATACAGATTGGGTTACACAGGCTATAGAGCTAGGAAGGTGTGGTTCTCATGCCTTCTCAGTTCAGAACATTGAAAATGCCTATTGTGGAATCTATATTATTCTCTGACTAGAATAGTAACTGCAAGAACAAGCACAGTAACTGTGTTAACCAAATAACACCAATAGCCCCTTTGACTTCAATAAACAGTAAAGGGCAATGTGGGGTGGACTTGGATTTTGGTGACTAAGATTATGTAGGGTGGCAGAAAACAGGGACACAGATCGACTTTGAAAAAAAAAAAAAAAAAAAAAAAAAAAAACCAGAAAGTTAGCTGGGAAGAGAAAGCCAGGAAGCAGGTAGAATCCACAAATGTTAAAAATAGTTGAAGCTGCAGACGGATGTGATTAGGGAGTAAAAGGAGAAGGGAGAAGATGGAAAGAAAAAGACTTAACAACAGATGGAAATATATGAGGTGTGAGAGAACGGTATAGTGAAGGCATCTAGAGAACAGTATACTCTGAGTAGAAGGCCTGACTGTAGAACAGATAAAAAAGCAAAAGTGGCCATCCTAGAACATTCCTGGGCAAAGCAGGAACAGGTACAGGCTGCTGCAGTACAGGTACATATATGACAGAGAAAGATTAACAGAGAGTAAGGAACTAAAAGGATACTTATGGAATGAATTAATGGCAGAACTTCACTGAATCCAGAAGTGAAGTTCTCAGATCTCACCGTTGCTCTGGGGTGGTGGAGGAGGAGAGTAGGAGCCCTCAGTCTGTGCAGCTTCTATATTTTGTGTGGTTTCAAGTCCTTTCCTGCTGGTTCACTTGAACGCCTGTGCTTCACCTTGACTCTTTATCCCTCAGGTCTAGTATATGTAAGGACCATCATTCCTCCAGCCATGTTACACTGTTCTTACCCAAGCATCTTGATTCAACCAGTTTGGAGCTGATTTGAGATGACTGGCAGCTGGACCCCAATTCTCAGTGCTCCCACCTGCTTCCCCTGCAGAGATCTCCCTGATTAATGAGTTCATCTGCAGACCTTGTCTCTTGAAGGAAATGAACAGACTGTGTACTGCCTTGGCTGTACTCTTTGACAGGTAATCTGCCATCTCACCGAGGAGTCCCATTCTCTGCTTCTTGACTCCCACTCCAAGTTTTAATGGAGCTCATGGCCACCCAAACTGCACAATTCATTTCCAAGTTTCTCTTGGAACTAATGGGAAGCGAAAGTCATTGAGATGCACATTTGTGCCCGACTCCTTGGCTTTGGCTCCCCTTTCCACTTCTCTTTCCAATCTGCTGGCAAGAATACAGATCTGGAATGCTGAGGCATGTTCAGCCATGCAAGGTACACCAAGCATATGGAAAGATGTTGTGGCTTCCTTATAAAATAAAAAGGCAAATTCAAACTATAGTACAATATGCTATGATTCTTTTTTTTTTTTTAATTTCTTATTAGTTCTTTCAGTTTCACCCAAAGGTTCTTCTCATATTCATCCCCTCCCCCAACATTTCCAATATCCACTTTTGCTGTCTTTACCTCACAGGGCAGTTTTGTGCCCCATTTCCCTTTTAATCTATCAAGACCATTTGTGCAGACCAAATATTCTTGGATGTGTGGTCTTGCACTTGTGCGTGGTTGACTTAACTAGGGCAGCACTCCTACAGAAAAGTGACAATTGGGTTCGGATGACACTTATCCCCAACTTCACCTCTTGTGCTGGATTTGGTCTGAGTTGGGATTGCACGAGTCTTGAACGTGCTGTGGAAACCTCTCTGAGTTTATATGTGCAGCTGCCCTGCGGTATCCAGGAGATACTGTTCCCTCTAGTCACGCAGCACCTCCGGCTCTTATACTCTTCCCACCTTCTCTTCTAGAATGATCCCTCCCTGCCACTTGGGATGAGAGGGCCTGCCACTTGGGATGAGAGGGTCATAAGTTCCATGTAGGGCTAAGCATTCTGCAGTCTCTTGTTCTCTACACCAAGAATAGTTAGTTGTTCGTTTGTGTTAAAGTCCATCTGCTAAAAGAAAGTAGCATCTCAGATAAGGACCAAGAGAAACTCTTAGCTTTATAATTATCCATGTGTTTCTTTGACAGAGTGAGCTTTCATCTAGAAAACTGTATACCATCTCTACATTGCATGCTGTAAAACTGGAACAGCTAAATATGCAACAATGGAGCTTGGTTAAAGTGTGAGATAAGGTGTGTGAGGCATGTAACGGTGGAGTAATATCCAACTGTACAAGGATGAAAGAACAAGGGCTGTGTGGCTTTCTGGGGTGTCTTCTAAAATACCTTTTTGACAGCAAAAATATTGAAAGAGGCAAGTGAGTATAGTAGCTGCCTTCTATGAAAGCAGAAGATTGTAATATAGCATTCGCCTGTATATCGTGTTAACAAACACAGTAGAATAACCCTCAAGCTAGAATACAAAAGTGTTCACACTTGGGACAGGAAGGAGGAAGACATACTTTTTATACATGACTTGGAAGCACATAAGTATACAAAGGTTTAAATTTGAATCAAATTCTATAAGAATCAAAAGTGAACGAAACTAGTGCATTAACTGTGTGTCATCAGTGGGAAATCAGAATAATTTCAAGTGACTTTAAAGTAGTAATTAGATAGTATGTCCCTGATGTAAATCTAACCTAACAGCAAACAGAACTGTACAAAACTCAAATTACATATTATTTTAAAGGGGTTTTCCGTCATTGTTGATCTTGTTGGAAGGTTGCCTGTGTTGTCATGAATACAATGCTGTCATAGGCTGGATTCTCTGACACTTACAGTCATTTTGTAAGGGAATGCTCTTCAGGGACTAAGGACCAGGTAGAGGTAGAAGTTGGACAGACAGTTGCAAGAGGAGCCCTACTCCAGCCCACAAGGAGCTCTTTCAAACGAGACCAGGGAACTACACCTTTAAGTGGTCCACCACCTCAAGTAATGTGAGCTCACCTGGACAGGAAGGTGCACACTGGCTGTCTTAGTTAGGGTTTTACTACTGTGAACAAGCACCATGACCAAGACAAGTCTTATAAAGGACAACATTTAATTGGGCTGGCTTACAGGTTCAGAGGTTCAGTGCATCATCATCAAGGTGGGAGCATGGCAGCGTCTAGGCAGGCATGGTGCAGGAGGAGCTGAGAGTTCTACATCTTCATCTGAAGGCTGTTAGTGGTGACTGACTTCCAGGCAGCTAGGGTGAGGGTCTTAAGCCCATGCCCACAGTAACACACCTACTCCAACAAGACCACACCTCCTAATAGTGCCACTCCCTAGGCCAAGCTTATACAAACCATCACATTGCCCTAGAAAGCCCCCTTTGGGTAGTATCATGGCCCAGGGCAGGCTTCAGCTGTGGCACACAAGCCAGCAACATTTTTTTTTTAACTCAAAACACTTTATTTATCAGTATTTGTATATACATATATACTTATACATGTATACATATATACATACATATATGAACAATAATTAAATAATAAAATCTATTTTAAAAGTATGGGGGGTTGGGAAGAGTGGGAAGAAGGAGAGAAAGGGAAAAATTATGTAAATACAGTGTTCATATATGAAATTCTCAAAAAGAATCCAGTTTTTTAAAAATGTTCAACAGATTAACTAGCATTTTACAATATGAAAATGAATAAAACCTATAATTATGTTGAAGGACATTTTAGCTCACTACAAACTTTGAAGTTTAAAATGAAATTAATAAAAATTATTTTACCCAGCATACTAACAAAAACCACAATAATGTTTTATAATTCAAAGTATTTCTGAGAACAAGAAAGTGGATTGTCAGAAGCTAAGTAAGCAGAGCCAGGGGGACACTATGTGTTATTTCTTTTTTTTCTTTTTTTTTTTATTATCAAATCATAATTTTTACTTTTTAACACAGGGGTTATAAACACGAAAATGCAGGATGTGGGGAAGGGGATGATACAGGAGCATAGGTGTTCAGGGGGAGTACAGATATCTTTCAGAACAGGGTATCAGCTAGGTGAAGGTTCAGGGGACAGGTCACCATGACTCTGCCTATGCTTCACTTGTCCTTATCTAAGTTGATACTATCCACCAAAGCTGCCTATTTACAAGGTCTATGACTACTCAGGCTGGTAAATTTCCTCAAAAGCTGCCTGTTTACAATAGTTTATAGACATCTGTTTCAGTGTTTTTCCATAGAGACCCAAGACTTTGTGTTAGCAGGCATGTATGTCAGGCCTATTGCTGATTTTAGGCTTATGGCTGATTTTAGGCCTTCAGTGTATAAGCAGGGCTGTCCCTGACATCTCCTCCCTTCAACAAGTATAGAAGGGCTGTGGCGATTCTAATCTTGCCAAGGCAGGGATAGAGGCCTGACCTCCAGTAATTAAAGGGGACCTTGTAATGGCTCTGGTCCTCCTGTCGTTGTCCAGTGAGGCATGAGGGCCATACCTGTCCCGATGTCTTTTTCCTGGAGAGGGGATACTTTTGACATCAACCCCTATGCAGTCAGGCTTGTCCCTTAGGGAACCCAGAAACATATTTTTAACTTTTATTTACATTCCCTTGTAGTGCTTAGCCCCGAAGCCTAAGCAAGAATTCAGATCGCCAGACAGAGGGGGTTCTGGGTGGCCCCTCTCTGCTTGGTCTAGGGGCAGAAGTCCCCTCTTTTAGGTTGGGTGGAGATGGGACTTGGGAGTACCCTGGATAGAGTAACATCCTCATCTAGAGTCTCATGGTCCTCCGTAGCTAACTTATGATAATGTATCTGAATAGATTTTGCTATCAGATTATTTATCTGTTGCTTCACAAAGTTAGTCAGCCTATTTAAGGCCCAGGGACCAAAAGAAATAAGCAAAAATAACCTAATTAATGGTCCCAAGATGGAAGGAAGTAGGGTTAACAATCATGGAGAGGTTGAAGACCAATTCTTGTGCAAGCTCTCATTTTTCTCTTTCTCTCTCTGTCTTTTCTCAAGACCTTCTCTGGCCTCTTTCCTGCTCTCTTTAATCATACCTCTTTTGTCTATGTAAAAGCAGCATTCTTCTTTAAGGGCTGTACACAGTCTTTTCTATTGTAAAAGAGAAAATCAAGTACAATAAAGTCCTTTGCAATTTTGGGGAATCGCATCAGACAGAGGGATTTCTTCAGATTAGTGATGTCAGTCTATAGCTGATGTCCTTGTCAAAGGCCCATTGGAGGTCTGAGTAGTATAAGTCAGGAAGCCAGCATCAGGATTAGAACTCCTAACAGCAGACATCATGGGTGATTAATTTTTACCTGGAAAGGAAAAAAGAAGGGAATTCTCAGGGAAATTTCTCTTCCCTGGATGTCAATTGTTATTCATCTTATTTATAATTGGGCCTGGTTTTGTGGGGTTATCTATTTAATTCATTAATCTTTTTGGCAGCCATTTAGCTGTGCCTTCTGTGGTATCAAACAGGCATATCAATCCTCGGCCCCATATAGGAGCTGAGTCCTGGCCATTCCATTTAAGGGTAAAAGGGTCCTTCCACATAGTTGTGGAATTTCTAGCACCTACAAAGCAGCTCACATCTGCCTGCAACTCCAGCTCCAGGTGAACCTATGCCGTCTTTTGGCTTCTAAGGGCACCAGATGTTCACATGGTGCATCAAAAAAACAGGCAAAGCAACAGTATATAAAATAAATAATTTTGGGGCCCAAGCACTGCACCCAACCTCACAAAACCCAGATGAAGCGGGGCTACCAGGAGCTCTAACCAGGGCAGTATCTTAGGTAAGGAGGCAGCAACACTCACACCAAATAGAAAGTAACTGGGACCCACTGGGACCCAGGAATTCACTCTTGGGCAGGTGTACCGGTTCCTTCCTGTCTGGGCCCCGAGCACAGAGCAGATCCCAGGAGGCAGCTCTGTACCCAACCTTGCAAAACCCAAAGGTGGCAGGGCTCCCAGGAGTTCTAACTTGGGCAGTATCTCATGTCAGGAGACAGCAATACTCTACCCAAACAGGGAGTAACCAGGACCCACAGGGACCCAGAGATTCACTCCTGGCCCAGAGCACTAGTTCCTTCCTGTTTCTGCCTGAACACTGAGCAGATCTTGGACCTCAGCTCTAATCCCAGCAGTAACACTCATCCCAAACAGTTCTGACACAACCAAGATAATAGGAAAGACAAGGCTCCAGTTAGAGACAGCTGAGGTAGCACCAATGAGATCCAAATGGCGAAAGGCAAGCCCAAGAACACAAGCACCAGCAACCCAGAGTACTCAGCTTCATCAGAACCTAGTTCTCCCACATTAGAAAGTCCTGAATTACCCATATCACCAGGAAAGCAAGAGTCAGATCTAAAATCACTTCTAATAACAATGATAGAGAACTTTAAGAAGGACATAAATAACACCATCAAAGAAATTGAGGATAACACAGATAAACAGGTGAAAGCACTTAAAGAGGAAACACCAAAAGCCCTTAAAAAATTACAAGAGAACACAACTAAACAGGTGAAGGAATTGAATAGAACCATCCAGGACATAAAAATGGAAGTAGAGACAATCAAGAAATCACAACGTGAGACTACCAGGGACATAGAAAACCTGGGAAAGAAATCAGGAGTCATAGATGCAAGCATCACCAACAGAATACAAGAGATAGAAGAGAGAATCTCAGGTGCAGAAGATACCAAAGAAAATATTAACACACCTGTCAAAGAAAACACAAAATGCAAAAAATTCTTAACACAAAACATCCAGGAAATTCAGGACGCAATGAGAAGACAGAACTTAAGGATAATAGGTATAGAAGAAAGTGAGGATTCCCGTCTTAAAGGGCCAATAAATATCTTCAACAAAATTATAGAAGAAAACTTCCCTAACCTAAAGAATGAGATACCCATAATCATCCAAGAAGCCTACAGAACACCAAATAGACTAGATCAGAAAAGAAATACCTCCCATCACATAATAATCAAAACACAAAATGCACAAAACAAAGAAAGAATTTTAAAAGCAGTAAGGGAAAAAGGCCAAATAACATATAAAGGCAGACCTATCAGAATTACACCAGACTTCTCACCAGAGACTATAAAAGTTAGAAGATCCTGGACTGATATTATACAGAACCTAAGAGAACATAAATGCCAGCCCAGGATACTATACCCAGCAAAACTCTCAATTACCATAGATGGAGAAACCAAGATATTCCATGACAAAACCAAATTTACACAAAATCTTTCCACAAACCCAGCACTACAAAGAATAATAGCAGGAAAGCACTAATACAAGGAGGGCAATTATACCCCAGAAAGAGCACGAAAGTAAGCCTCTTCCAACAAACCCAAAAGAAGATAATCACACAAACAATGCCTCTGCTGTTAACAAAAATAACAGGAAGCAATAATCTCCTCTCCTTAATATCTCTTAAAATCAATGGACTCAATTCCCCAATAAAAAGACAGGCTAACGGGCTGGATACACAAACAGGAAGACAAGGGAAAGCCCACACTCACATGGGAATTGAACAATACTCTACTCAATGATAATGTGGTCAGGGAAGAAATAAGGAAAGAAATTAAAAACTTTTTAGAATTTAATGAAAATGAAGACACATCATACCAAAACCTATGGGACACAACGAAAGTGGTGCTAAGAGGAAAACTCATAGCTCCAAGTGCTTACAAAAAGAAACTGGGGAGGGTATACACTAGCAGTTTGACAACACACCTGAAAGCTCTAGAACAAAAAGAAGCAAATACACCCAAGAGGAGTAGATGGGAGGAAATAATTAAACTCAGGGCTGAAATCAACCAAATAGAAACAAAAAGAACTATACAAAGAATCAATAAAACCAGGAGCTGGTTCTTTGAGAAAATCAACAAGATATATAAACCCTTAGCCAGACTAATCAGAGGGCAGAGAGACAGTATTCAAATTAATAAAATCAGAACTGAAAAGGGGGACATAACAACAGAAACCGGGGAAATCTAAAAAATCATCAGATCCTACTACAAAAGCCTATACTCAACAAAATTGGAAAATCTGGATGAAATGGACAACTTTCTAGACAAATACCAGTTACCAATGTTAAATCAGGAGCAGATAAACCATCTAAACAGTCCCATACCCCTGAAAGAAATAGAAGTAGCCATTAAAAGTCTACCCACAAAAAAAAAAAAAAAAAAAAAAAAAAAAAAAAAAAAAAGTCCAGGACCAGATGGTTTCAGTGCAGAATTCTATCAGACCTTCAAGGAAGACCTAATACCAATTCTTTTCAAACTATTCCACGAAGTAGAAATAGAAGGAACACTACCCAATTCATTCTATGAAGCCACAATCACGCTCATATCTAAACCACACCAAGACCCAACAAAGAAAGAGAACTTCAGACCAATCTCCCTAATGAATATCGATGTAAAAATACTCAATAAAATTCTCAAGAACAGAATCCAAGAACACATCAAAACAATCATCCATTATGATCAAGTAGGCTTTATCCCAGGAATGCAGGGTTGGTTCAATATACAGAAGTCCATCAATATAATTCACTATATAAACAAATTCTCAATTGAGGAATCTCGAATGGTTGAGAAGCACAAAAGAAGTGTTCAACATCCCTAGTCATCAAGGAAATGCAAATGAAAACAACACTGAGATTCCACCTCACACCAGTCAGAATGGCTAAGATTGAAAACACAGGTGACAGCAGATGCTGGTGAGGATGTGGAGAAAGAGGAACACTCCTCCACTGTTGATGGGATTGGTAGTGGGTAGTACACAATGGAGTACTACTCAGCTATTAAAAACAATGAGTTCATGAAATTCTTAGGCAAATGGATGGAGCTTGAGAATATCATCCTAAGTGAGGTAACCCAATTACAAAAGAACATACATGGCATGCACTCACCGATAAATGGATATTAGCTCAAAAGCTCACAATACCTAAGACACAATGCATAGACCACATGAAACTTAAGAGGAGGAAGGAAGACCAAAGTCTGGGTGCTTTGTTTTTTCTTTTTTTTTTTTGAAGGAGTAGCAAAATACTCAACCAGAGCTCCCAGGGTCTAAACCTCCAGCCTAAGAACAGAAAGGGAGGGACTCATGGCTCCACTTGTATAGGTAACTGAGGGTGGCCTCATTAGGCAACAGTGGAAGTGGAGGGCCATGATCCCCGAAAGATTGGATCAATAGTGTTGGGGAATTCGAGAGCAGGGAGGCAGGATTAGGAGAATGGTGGGAGCACACTGTCATAAAAATTGGAAGAGGGGGTATGGGATAAGGGGTCTTGGGGGAGAAAGGAAGAGGAGATAACAGTGAAAGGTAAATATGTAAAATATCCAATAAAAAAACAGATAATGGGTCTGGCATAAAAAAAAATTTAATATTCTCAAGAGAGATGCAAATCCTAATTTCCCTCAACAATTAATTGACAAAAGAGGAGTAACTTTACAAAAAGTAGAAGAAGCTCTTATTAATTGATATATTATATAGATTGATTAATTGTTGGCTGTTTTATAATAGTCATTTAATAAAAGAAATTATTAATAAAGAATTATATTTCTTTAAATAGTGTCTTCATGACTCTCTGAGGGTGGAAGGAGCATGCCTTGTTTACTCTTAACTTTCTAAAACATTTTATTGGTGGGAACACCTTCATATTGCCTGGGGATGGGGAAGCAACTGCTACACAAAAGCAAACTAACTGAAAATTGTAACTGCATTGAGATTCCATCTCATTTCAGTCAGAATATCCAGAATCAAGAAGACAAAGGTAGAGAGATTGCAGTGGACCTGAGTTTGGTACCCAGAACCCACATCCAGTGGCTCACAACTGTCTGAAACTCTAGCTTCAGTTGCAGCCTCTGTGGACACCTGCATGCACCTAGGACACATACAAACGAGCAGGCACACACATATAAATAGAAACAATATTTTTAATGTTTGCAAGGATGGTACTTGGGTGGGGAAGGAGATCTCATATACTGTTGGTGAGAATGTATACAGGTGTAGCCACAATGGATGCCTTAACAAAAATCTAAACTAAAACTATGTCAGGTGTGCTCATACATTACCGTGATCTGAGCGCTAAAGAGGTAGAAATATAAGGATGAGGATTCAAGTCTAGCCTCATCTACTTAACAAGTCTGAGGCCAGTTTAGCTAAAGGAAACTCTGGCTCAAAAACCAAACACCATCACTACTACACATGTGCACACACACACACACACACAAGCACACATACAGACATGTGGATATCTCATACACACGGTACATATACCACATACACACTGAGAAAAGAAATATAATCATACATAAGATATATGTGGCTAAATAAATATAACCTCTGTATACCTGGTTTTGAAATTAAAGTTTCAATATAAACTCATATCACATTTCATCTTTTAAAAAATGATTGCTTAGTTCTGCTTTCTGCGAAGGGCTCAAAACTAGAAACAAATGTGGTGTTGACATGATAATTACTTAAAATACAAGAGTGGGAAGAAGCTGCTGCAACACTTTCAGGAAGTGTCTCTACCCTAATATGGCTTGTTGTACAAATGGTTTGAGGTGCTTTTAAGAAGGCAGTGGTGAGAAAGTCAGGAAAGTGAGGAAAATCTTATTAAGATCTCAGGACGAGGCCTAGAGAGATAGCAGCAGTTCAGATCTCTTGCTGCTCTGTCAGAGGAATGCAGTTCTGTTCCTAGTTATATCAGGATGGCTTACTACCATCTGTAACTCCAGATCCAGGGGACACATGCACGCATGCATGCATGCACACACCAACACACACACAAGCATCTGCGTCCGTGCCCGTACACAAGATAAAATGACGAAACTCAGAATGGAGATCCTTGTAAGGCAGCCGATTATCTGGTAGTCCTGTCATCTGCATCATGAGGGATACAGAAAGCTAGTGAGTGGGTAACTCAGGTAAGTGTTGTGTTTCTAGAGGAATCGCTGGAAGGGCTGCATGGTTTCTTCTCACATACAGTGAAAGGAGCAAGACGAATAAAAGGAAGACAGAAGCCAGCACACGTAGCACACTACTGCCCCATGCTCTGCTGTGAGCCAGCTGTGGCTCTGTGCCTAGGGAAAAGAAGGAGTACATTGTACCTAGGCTGAATGGAGGTGGGGAGCAAGGATACTCTAATGCTTTCGACCACCCCTTCCCCCCCCCCCCAAACTCAACAACACTGTACTATGTCTAATGAACTCTGAGGTTTAACTAGGACATGAGAACTCTCACTCTCATGACCAGTTTTGTGTGACAGGGACAGTGATGGGCAGGAACATGCAAAGATACTCTGAGGATGGAGCAAGAGAACACAGAAAGCCAACAATCAACCAGGCACTGGAAGACTCTATGGTAAAGCAGCCTCAGCATGAGCACAGGCGTTAATGGACTCAGAGGGCAGCTACAGCAGGAATACTCCCCAAACCTAGACCTTATCCTGGTTAGTCTGACCCAGTGACCCTGCTCTCCCCTCAGAGACCTAGAAAAGACACCAAAAATGATGTTCCATTTCCAGGTGGGAAATTATTAAACAGTCTCTGTGGAAGGGATTTGCTGTAAAAGGATCTCTCTTACACACCACACACCACACACACACACACACACACACACACACACACACACACACACACCATACAGACATTCAAACAAAAACACTGCCAGAGACCAGAAGGAAAAAACGCCAACAAAACAACCAACTGAACCAGATTCTAATATACAACCAGATTCTAATAACAAAAAATATCAGGATTCTCAGGAGGAAAATTTAAATAATTGTGAGTAATAGTTTAATGTTTCTGATGAAAAGATCAGAAAGTAATTCGATCAAAGAGATAAAACCATTAAAAAAAAAACTCGTGGAAATGCTGAAACAAAGCACCCACACTGTATAAAGAGTGCTTATGACAAGATCATCAGGAGATTCAACACAGGGTTAGTGAACTTGAAAACAGCTCAACAGAAACTCCCGGAAATGAAACACAAAGAGAAAAAGATGAAGAGAAAGGACTTCATGTCTCTGGGCTACAGGATGATGTCACTCTGCTGGTGGTTTGTATGTGCTTTGCCCAGGGAGTAGCATTATTAGGAGGTGTGGCCTTGTTGGAGGAAGTGTGTCATTGTGTGTGCGTGGGCTTTAAGACCCTCCTCCTAGCTGTCTGGAAGTCAGTCTTCTTGTGGCCTTCAGTGTAAGATGTAGAACTGTCAGCTCCTCCTGTGCCATGCCTGCCTGGATGCTGCCATGCTTCAATCTTGATGATAATGCACTGAACCTCTGAACCTGTAAGCCAGCCCCAATTAAATATTGTCCTTATAAGAGTTGCCTTGGTCAGGGTGTCTGTTCATAGCAGTAAAACCCTAACTAAGTCAGAATTGGAAAAATGGATAGAGAATAGAGAATTAATGAGAAGAAACGTTAAAAAAAAAAGAGAGAGAGAGACATTCTTTTGAAATTAACAAACATCAAACCACAGATTTAAAAACTCCCTGACAACACCGAGCAAATCATGACAAAGTGATAAAAATCCCATCAAACTGCAGAAGACAGACAGACACACAGAGAACACCGCGGGAACAACCAGAGGGGAAGGTCAAAATGGAAATGAAAGAGTTACAACAGATGTCTCTGTGCCAGAGAAGAATGGGGCACATGCTTCAAGGGCTAAAGCATAAACAGACAATGGAAGATTTCTCATGTCACATTTAAGGTTCTCCAGAGGAACAGAACCAGTTGAATAAATATATATTTACAAGGGGACTCATTAGATTGACTTATGGAATGCAGGCTGGGTATCCAACAATGACTATGCACTAGAAATGTTTAGAGCCCAGTAGCTACTTCCTGAAGAGGTGCTTGTCTTCAGTCCACATTGGAAAACCACAGAAGGAAGCTAGGTCTGAGAGTCTGCAAAGAACAATGGCAGTGGCAGCAATGCTGAGATAGACACACCCACTAGTGTGGGAAGCAATGATCCTCACCTCATAAGAGGAGACTGGAGATTCAGAGTAGTGAAAGTTAGCAGTTCATTCACAACCTATCCAAGCCCAGAACTGGCCTGGAGAAAGGGCAGAATGGCTGGTGTGCTAAGCTGGCTCTGTAAGGTGATGCTCACAGTGGCTGTTCCTGCCTTCTCTCCACTGCCCTGTAGGCTGGTACTCCAGAGAGTTGCAGTCTCTCTTACTCATCCAGCTTAGTCTCCATTCGAATTCCCTCATCCTCCTGGGGCTCAAGAGCCTCTTCTCTTTCTTGATACTGCCTATAACTTTTGGGCCAAAAATAAACTAAAATGTGCCCGGGAAAGCGAATGTCAGTAGGGAGGGCAGGCTTAGGGCTGCTGCTTACCTGTGACACATCAAGCTCTAAACACGTGTGCTATTGAAAATAGACACGGAAGGTTTCTTATGCCTGCAGTAAACCAAAGCTGACAAACAACACTACTCTTTCCTCAGATCTCTCTAAATCTGAGTCTCCAGAAGTCCACCATGAGGGAGCCTCCCTCCCCCTCAGTTAACCCTTTCTTGGAAATGTTCTTCCCTTTCCATGTAAAAGTACATTTTTAAAAAATGTGGTTCTAGATTCAATTGAGTTGACAATAAAGATTAATCACCACAAGTCATACCTGTCAACCTGACCTCAGCCACATCTCTTTAGGTCATTTTAAATTCCATATGAAGACAGCAATGACATGAATCTGCTTAACATGGTATAACTATCCCCCACATAACCAAACTGCACCATTCTTCCTGATTATAAAGTCCTCTGGGGAGCACCATGCTGGGTCACTTTTTGTGAAATTGACACAAGCAGAGACAAGGAGCATCAGTTGAGGAGTTGACTCCACCAGGTTAGCCTATAGGTATTTTCTTGAGTAATGACTGAAGGAGAATGGGGCAGTTCACCACAGGTGATGTCACCTTGGGCAGCAGTGGTCCTGGGAGGGATGACTGAAGTAGCTGAATGTGAGACTGGAGAACAAGCCAGTAAGCAGTATTCCTCCATGGCCTCTGCCTCAGATCTTGCCTTAAGTTCCTGCCCTGACTTCCCTTTCTCATAGACTGTAAACTGTAATGTGAAGTCACCCGTTTCCTCCTCAGCTTGCTTTTGGCTGTAGTGTTTATCTTAAGAATAGAAAGCAAACTAGAACAGATGTTTAGCTTTTTAATATCCTATATGTTTTATATAGTTAAACAGTATAGCTTGTCTTTTGCTACTTTGTGGGTCTTCTTTCTTCCACCCTTTCAATCCCCTAACACTAGATAAGAGAGAAAAAAGGATAGAGGAAAGGAAAGAGGTCCCTGAATAAAGTCAGGGACCAGAAAGGGGGTGATTATCAGTATGCTACTTACTGCTGATTGAGGGCATCAAGTTCCTTGAAGGATCTTTGCCTTCAGGGATATCTAATTTCCTCTTGTTTCTGCTTTGCATATGACTACTTAACAAAACAGGATCAACAGCAACCAGCAGCCAACCAACAAGCCACCAACAACCCACACCTCTTGGGGCTCTAGCATTTATATATCCTCTGAAAAGTTCCCAGAATTGCAAGTTTCACACAATCACAGAAAGTATCTGCAGCTGGGAAAAATCTCCTCCCTGTAGAGCACAGGACAAATCTAGTCAGCTGCTGTAGACAATCTGAAGCAGTCCCACATTAAAACAAAAACATATTCTTACAATATCTCTGTGCTTTTTAAAGAAACTAAAATTCCAGAATTCTCACTACAAAATGGATTTTAAAATACTGAACTGTTGATATTATCTCAGGGTTATATTACCTGGTAGAAAAGTGAAAAAAGGCATCAAAAATGTGCTTAGTGTATCTATGTACATGCACAAACGTATTTTTTTCTAGATACATTTGTATTTAGATACAAATATATGTAGAGCCATTATGAAGTTACACTATTGAAACTCATTCACTGAGACATTCTAACTTTATGGTTTATAATCCACATTTAATTAAAGTTTACAGACAAATGAAAATGAAAAAAAAAATCCAGCTGATATTTGATTTCTATTCTGTTTTTTTTTTACCCACGATCCTCTACTTAGATAGATTTTTAACCCTATGAGAAAAAAATACCTAACATTCTGAAGTTCCAACGACATGAAGAAGAGGGATATTTGTTTGTTTGTTTGTTTTTCTGAGAATAAAAATGTTTTCCCAGATAGTGGATTCTTAAGAATGTCCTCCATTCTGTCTGGAGCTATTTAGAACAGTTGTTACTCTTGCAGAGGACTCTGGTTAGATTCCCAGCACCCATATGGTGGTTTACGGTCATCCATAACTCCAGTATCAAGACATCCAACACACTCTTCTGTAAGCACTCTGTAAGTATAAGGCACACATGTAGCATACAGAAATATATGCTGGGAAAATATCCATACACATAAAAATGAATTTAGAAAAGAAGAAGAAAATATGTTTTTCATGTATGCAGCATGCTCATTGAATATCTTTTGACACAAGTGTTGCATGTTTGGTTTGGATAGCACACAGGTTGTTGTCTTCAAAATGGTCAACCAGAGCCAGATGGGGTTGACAAACACCTTTAATCCCAAAGCTTGAGGAGCAGATGCAGGTAGATTTCTGTGAATTCCATTCCAGCTTGGTCTACAGAACAAGTTTTAGGACAGCCAGAGCTACACAAAGAAACTCTGCCTTGAGCACCCGCTTTTAAGAGCTTGCCTCCTACAAAGCACAAATATTGGCATTCTGGAAGCTCAGACCTATTTTGTAGTCCTAAGTAGCTTCTTACACCAGTAACTAGAAGGGAAATGTCTTAGTGTTGTATTGCTATAAAGAGACCATGGCCATGGCAACTCTTATAAAGTATTTAATTGGGGGTTACAGTTTCAGAGGTTTGGTTTATTATGATCATGGCAGGGAGCATAGTGGCATGCAAGTAGACATGGTGCTAGAGAAGTAGCTGAGAGTTCCACATTCAAATCAACGGGCATCAGGAAGAGAGACACTGGGATTGGCTTGGGCTTTTGAAACCTCAATGCCCTCTCCCAGTGATACACTTCCTATTACAACAGGACCACACCTCCTAATCCCTTCTCAAGTAGCGCTACTCCCTGATGTCTAAACATTCAGATATGTAATCCTATGGGGGCCATTCTTATTCAAACCACCACAGGGAGTTTGCTGATCAGAAATTCTGTGGACTTCAGTCAGCATCTAATATCACCTACTGCCAAAGAACCAGGCTTGTTATCATGCAGTTTTCCACCCGACCAGTAGAGGGTGCTCTCTCAGAAGCCGTGTTTATATAAAGTTGTTTCTCAGTGCTTTACTGCGAGGATCTGCTTTGTACAACGTATTGGATAGACACCTGCTCACTTACCTTCCTCATTCTTTGACTGGAACGCACGCACACACACACACACACACACACACACACACAGAGAGAGAGACAGAGAGAGAAAGAGAGAGAGAGAGAGAGAGAGAGAGAGAGAGAGAGAGAGAGAGAGAGAGAGAGAGAGAGAGAAATTGCAGTGAGGTGAGTGGGAACATCACACATATTCTTTACAAAACAAAGCACAAGCACTCATATAATCCTCATTTATGCAGCAGCTGGCCAGGTGGTCTTAGCTGTTATTTATAACTACATTCTTCACTACTCATTCCATAGTTTCCCCACCCTCACCAAGCACCTCAGAAGGTGCTCTTTACCTAAATGAATGGTCCATTCTTGAAAAAAAAATTATCATCCTGCCCAGAGGGTTACTATAGTTTTCCACTGATCTTAATCATAGGACATGGTAAGACCAAGAGATGTCTTAAAGGATATCCTACACTTCAGACACACTCTATGTTCCCTGTGGGTAGAAGAGCAATCCAATTTTCTCCTGGTGTCTGGATCAGTGACCCTTGCCTGTAAAAAAATTATATATTCTGGCTAACCCTTATAAATGACACACAAAAAAATTTTTGGTATTTTATTTGACAATAAATACCTGAAGTAGTCTAACTTACATCCAATCCATAGGCCCCATGTTAATCAATGTTTAAGTCTAATGCCAGCTGTTTCCATTCCATTAGCCTGTCCTTGGGGTCCACTATTCCTGGCCACATCCTTGGGGTCCACTATTCCTGGCCACATGCTCATGATCCATTAGACCTCACAACAGCCTCCTCCTCTCTCTAGCTCCTTCTCTCTGTGGTCTCTCTTGAGACCTCTCACTCAATTCTCAAGTCCTGCCTTTCTCTACCATCCAATCACAGGCTCTGGCCTTTTATTGACCAACAGCTTTAATTCATGGAGCAAGGTTTATATAACAAAGGCCAGTGTACATGAGAATTTACTCATCTGGGGACAACCAGATCTTGGGGTTCAGAATTTAGTATTTGAATACACAGCAGCATCAAACCAACCCAAACACCTCTCTAACATTGTTATTCCCATTGATCAAAGGCATCAAAGGCAAAGTCTTATCTTTCAGTTTACTGTTTGTTGTGTCTCCTGGAAAAAGCTTTCCTTCTTCTGGAAATAAAACTTGTAGGCCAGCCAAGTGAAGGTCACATGAACTGGAATAAAAACTTCTGCTAGTGGGTCACTCTGGATGATGATGAGAGGAACCATTCCCGTCTTTACCCAAGTCCTGAGCTCATGAGTCCTGGCTGTGGGAGAAAGTACCACATTCTGAATGCCAATCCAAAGCATATGCACTATATGGAGACCCTGCTGAAGGCCTCCATGCCATTGCCCCAAGCTGGGATTGTCAATGTATCTTTAAAAGGCCATTTCACCATTCTACCAGGCTAGATGCTTCAGGAAGTTTGGGGTGGGGTGGGGGGAGGTCATAGTAAGCAAATTCCATGACATGGGCCTATTGTCTATTCTTTGGCTGTGAAATGAGTCCCTTGGTCAGAAGTCATGTTGCATGGAGAACTATGACAGATACCACAGCAGAAACAAAGAAGTATAAGGTGAGTGTGCTTACGTGCAGACAACGAGAGACCATGGAGCACTCAGCCCTAAACTGGGTTCTTTATCAACCCCTACCCCTCAATGTTCAGAGATCTATGCGAAGAGGAAGTGGAAAGAGTGTAAGAGCCGGAGGTGACGGATATCTCCAAGGAAACTGTGCAGCAACAGGACTGACACACATATGCACTCACAGAGACTGTGGTAGCACACAAAACTTACCCTGGTTTAAACCAGACAAACCAGCACTAAGAAGGGGAAGTGAGCATAGGGTTCACCCTTAACCAAGAAGCTATTTGCAAACTGATACCTGCTGGGAAAAGGGAAAAATCAGTTGTCTCCAGTGAAGTGTCCCTGGGTATATCAGCCACACTCTAGGGCTAGCCCGACTCCATGTTCTTTCTGTGGGATTTTTGTTGCAGTTTATTGTTTTGTTTTTTGTTTTTGTCTTAGTGTTTGTTTGTTTGTTTTGATCTTCAGGGTTTTGAAGGGGAGGAGATTCAGCAAATATGAAGTCGGGTGGGTAGGAAGGTGGGGAGGATGTAGAAGGAGTTGGAGGAAAGAAAATGATCAAAAACACTTTGCATAAAAAATCTAAAACTAAATAAAATTAAAAAATTAATGGGGGCCAACTGCTAGGGTGGAGTGGACTTCAAGATCAGTGTTAAAGAAAATTTAGCAAAACTAAGGCATTTGAAGGAAATATTATTGAAAGCACTGGCAAATCTTAAAAAATTAGTGCCTAGAGAGAGGGACCAGCAAGAGCTCTGAACCGGAATGGCCCAGCAACAGAATGTGAGGACAAGTTTCACATCATCTTCACGGTATCTCCAGAGATGGTCCCTGTAATCATGTGACAACTGAGGAAGTTGACACTTTAAGAAATCAAATACTTTTCTAAAGTAAGGTAATAACAAGATATCTTCTTCAGAAAAGCAAAATCAAAAAGTACCACATTCTGAATGCCAATCCAAAGCATATGGATTGATCAAATCAAAAGGAAGAGGTCAGACTTAAGCCTTCAGGGCTAGAATTAGAACTAATGGCACATTGTTATTTCCAGTCTCAAATAAGATGAGGTAAATGAGATAGAGCATCTGCTGTGTTCTCTGATGGCAACTGATCCGACTTCTTTTCAAGGCTGACAGGGTATCTTAAAAGAGTAAAACCTGCCTAGAGCTCTGGAGAGGACCAGAGGACAGAAAGTGTTGGGAGCCGACTCCTAGCAGAAAGCGGCTGTCATCTTTGCAGCCATCTTGAGCCATATACCCTGACAAGAGACTTGTTTTCAACAGCCTACAACAGCTGAAGCACACTCTGATAAACATCCTGTTTATCACACATATCTTGTTTTGCTGTTTAGTGACCTCAGCTGCATGGTGCACGTGGTAAAGAGTCTTCAGCTGTGTTCTCTTGCTTGTGCTTATAAATACCCAGGATTTCCTTGCAATAGAAGGAGACAATAAGAGAGAGGAGACAATGAGAGGGAGACAATGAGAGGGAGACAATAAGAGATAGAAGGAGACAATAAGAGAGACAATAAACAAGAAAGGAGACTTGGAATCACACCCTGTCTTGTCTCCATTCTTCGCGTCTCTTGCCCCTCCATTCCCAACTCTCTCTCTTGACCACTTAGCCCCAAGCATGGGGCAGTATGGACAGCAACATAGTGGTCCCCCAAAGCATGGGGCTGTGTGGGCCTCAACAAGAAAGAAGAGCAAAGAGCAAGAAAGCAGAAGCAGAAAATAATCTAATATCGTGTCTACTTCCTGTCAGACAGGAAGCTTTGCTTTCTGCTGCTGCTAACAGAAAACCCAACAGATGGTGCCACACAGTAAAGATGCCTGTATCCCACGAGAGCTCTGAATGTTCAGGATTTATTGGCAGCCTGAGTCGAAGGCTGAGAGATGAGGATGTGTTATTTTCAGTGTTCCCCAAAGACTCAGCAGTCACAGTGTCACAGTTGCTAAGTGGGAGCTGTGCCTTTGTCATTTCACACAGGTGACAGTGCCCTGCCACAAAACAGAGAAGGCCTTCCCAGTCCCTTTGCTGTAGAACACCACAAACCAGCTAGTTTGTAAAGAATAGAAATTGGTTTGGCTCAAGGTTCTAGGGATTGAAGTCAGAGAGTGATGCCAATACTTGGTGAAGGCTCCTGCTGAGTCTCTACATGGAAAGCAAGGTAGGTTTGCTCATGAGAGGGCTAGCTAGATGCATCTGAGCTGCAGCCCATTCCCTTAGTTATTCGAGGGAATAAATTAGTGAAGTCACAAAGTACCTCTCAAGGGACCCACCTCTCAATACTGCACCAATAAGAAATTTTAACTCGTGTGAAGACAATATTCAAACAGCAGCAAGAGAAACCTTTATCTTCAGCAGTGAAAAAGAAAAGATAAAACTCCATGATTACACCCAAAAGACTTCTTCTTCTGTCACAGGGACTAGAATTGTAGAGTGAAAAATTATAAAGACCATTTTATAAAATATATACAGGCTTTTCCTTTACCCCTAGACCTGAGCAAAAAGAATGCAGGTTCCAGAAAGCAGAACTGAGTGTAAGATTTCAGGCCTTCACTGCCCCAGGATACATTCCGGGTCATTATCCCTGAGTCAGAGGACACTTGCTAGATTACATTCCTCAAGCCTCAGGGAAAAGAACCCACCTGTGGGTGGGGAAGGCCCAAAGCAGGAAGACACATTCCTGACCACAAAGAGAAATGCAAGCCATCTTGGTGAGACTGAGAAATAGTTGAGCTAGTGACAGGGCAAGACTACATTTTGAGAATACAGAGTGTTTTCCACATGACCCTGATTCACTTAGGTTGCGTTCCTCTGGAATTCTCCGCTATTTTTATTGTTATATTTCCTTAGCAACCTTTCACCCCCTCCTCACTCTCCAGGTTTGTGGTTTCCTCCTTTAAAAACCCTTCTCAGACTGACTGGCTGGCTTTGTCAAACTCTACTCCTGCCTGGGTGAGCAGTTTGACCATTGGCTGCAAGCTCTCTTCCCTAATAAACCTCTGCTGATTGCATCCAGGTATGGTGTTTTGCGATTTTTGGGTGGCCGTGACTTCCTGAGACTTGAGTAAGGGTCTCCCGAGTTTGGGGGTCTTCAGAATGAATTCTTGCACTGCTGCCCATGGCTTTTAAGGCAAAGCTGGGGTCTGGATGCTTCACAGGCTGTGCTCAGACAACAGCCCAAATGTGACAATTAAAGACATGCTGTGAAGAAAATCATGGGGAGGGGATTTCTACAGAGGGTAACAAAGGAAAATAAACAAATAATTTATTTGTTATTCCCAATTACATCTTCAAGCTACTGTTGTTAGGTTTAACTTTAACAGATGCCAAAATTTATGCACACTTAAGGAGTCCTGGTCAAAATAGGGTTCTAGTTGTACTTCACTAAACCTTCACTGTCTCTGCTCTAGTCCTTCAAGGTGTCAGACAAATTGTGCACTTGGTGATCTGTGCAACTTTGCCTAACCTCAAGATTTACTGTTCCTGGAATATTGTGTAAGTTAAGCAAAAATTTGGAGGACAATGACATATTTTGGCGCCCTCAGCCAAGGTGCCTGGAGAGGTGCCAGGCTTTCCTTGTGCTTTTAGTTCCCTTGTGGGACAAGTCTGGAGTCAACTATATTCCTGTCTTATCTCAGTGACCAAATCCAAATGCTGCATTTCCCCAGAAGAATGTGGTTTCCTTGGTGTGGTGCTTTGAATATGCTCGGCCCCATGGGAGGTGCTACTATTAGTATGTGTGGCCTTGTTAGAGAAAGTGTGTCACTGTGTAAGCAAGCTTTGAGGGCTTAATGCTCAAGCTCCACCTAGTGCAGGAGAGACAGTCTTTCCTGGCTGCAGTCAGATTAAGATGTAGAACTCTCAACTATTTCTCCAGCACCATGTCTACCTGTACATTGTCATGCTTCCTGCCATGATGATAATAGACTGAACCTCTGAAACTGTAATCCATCCCCAATTAAATGTTGTCCTTTATAAGAGTCACCTTGCTCATAGTATCTCTTCATAGCAATAAAACCCTAAGCTGCTAGGACAGGGAAGTAGGCTCAGATATTTTGGTCATCCTGATAAGCCCTTAGAAGTAGTGATCATGGAACTTTGTTTAGTGCCTTGTTTGTTCTTTGTTTAGTGCCTTGTTTGTTCTTTGACTATTTGTGTTTATTGTCTTGCTTGTTCCCTGACTATTTGCATCTATTGTATTGCTAGTTCCTCAACCTAGAACTGACCTTGCATGTAATTAAAATGGTATAAAAGAAAAAAGGAGGAAGGGGAGGTGGAAGAGGGGGCTTGGGAGGGAATGACATCTGAAATGTAAATAAATAAAATATCCAATTAAAAAAATCCTAAGACACTTGTATTGTTTAATTAAGATCCATCCCCAGCCTTCCCTGAGGGGTGTGGAAGGCACTGGAAGGTGCCTGAGCTTATTTCTGGCTCTTTCAGTGAGGAAGAGGGCAGAGCTTCCATTGGTTGTCAACTGAGAAAAGTTTTCACCTCAGACATTCCTCACAGTACTTGACACTAACATGCTTTTCACGAATAATGGGAGGTGGTGGTATTTCACCCTTTTATAACTATATGTGGCTAACACTGAACAATGTTTATTTCAGAGCCACTCTTGACTTTGACTTTGGAAGGCAACGAAAACAATGTGAACCCAAGAAATCCACAGGAACACGAGGGAATGTAACATTTAGCAGTAGCAAGACGGACAAGCTTGCTGCTTTAGGTTGTCAGTAGAGAGCTGTGAATGAGGGTGGAGCCAGACAGGGGCTGTGCGCCAAGGGAGGTGACATGCAGTTTCCTGCCAGGAAAGCTAACTCCCTAGGAAGGTAATTCCAAATGAAAGTACCATAGAAGTCCCCTTTTTTCTCCCACTGCTAGTTTTGACAGAATAATTTAAAAGATAATAAAAAGAGAAAAAGCTCAAACATATTTTCAGACTATAAGCACGAACTTAATAATTAAAGGGGGAAAAGTAACAGAAATCTGATAAGTTTGTGGGTGTGACCAATATTGTTATATCTACAAAAAACACAGCTGAACAATCAGGCCCAAGGAGAAGCCACATAAAACTCACTAGGACTTGGCATGGTATCTTCAGGGACCAGCCATGCTTTCAACTTTACTTTCCTCTTATTTTTATGGCTTGCTTCCCATTAGTAGTAACTGAGCCCTGTGAAGGTAGAGATGTCAGAGGATACCAGAGTTTGGCTGGTATACACAGGGAGTTCAGGTTCTTATGTATCAAACAGGCCATGGAGCTGGGATATCACTGCAGCAGAGGTGATGGTTCATTCAGAGAAGACTTACTTCCAGGGGCATGTGGTTGTTGGCCATTGCAGAGATCCCGCAGTGCTACACAGGCCTGACAAGGCAGACCATGTGGTGGTAAGGCAGTTCTAAGAGTAAGATGGCAAATCATGCAGTGGGCAGCAGGAATTGGGCTGGGTGAATGACCACTGAATTGAATAGGAAGAATTCTCCTGAGTTGGGAACTCTACAAACTTTACTCCTGGGAAACTCAGAGCAACTGGTGCTAGACTACACACAAGGATAAGGAACTCTCCAGCAACATGGCAGAACTGCTTTCATCACACTGTAGATCTCCTGTTTCTCCTCCATTTTCTCTCTGATTTCTCCATTCTTATTCAGTATGGATTTAGAAGCCTTGGCCAGAGCAATATGATAAAAGAAGCAAATAATAGCAATATAAATGGAAAAAACAAGTCTAATTTCCCCTGTTTGAAGATGATGTGAGTGTATTCATAAAAGACCCTGGAGACTCAACTTAAACATGGTAGGATAGAAACAAATACAAAAGCCAGTAGCTTCTTCTATACTAATAAAAAACACGCCAAAGAAGAGATCAGGAAAAATGGTTCCATTCACAATTCCCCAGAAACAAATGAACAAAACCAGAGTCCCTTGAAATAAACTTAACCAAGGAAGTAAAACACCCCTACAGTGAAAACCTTACCATACTGAAGGAGGCACCAGGTACTGACTGAACAAATCAATAATGGGGAAATGCCTCTGTTACAGAAACATTTTACAGACTAATACATACATCCCCATTAAAATTGAAACTCCATTTTTCATAGACCAGTAAAAAAAATCTTAAAACTCATTTGGAGGAAGACCTTGGATAATGAAACAAACCTAATGAGGGTAAAGCTGGAGAAATCACCATACCTGATTCCAAGTCATGCTACAGAGCCGTAGTAACAAAACAGCGTGTACTGGCACAAAATGTAGATCAACTGAATAGAACAGAGGACCCGTGCGTATGACCATATAACTATGGTCACCTGATTTTTTTTTTTTTTTTTTTACTATGCCAATAATACTTACTAGAGAAAAGATTACATCTTTAACAAATAATGATGGGAAAACTGTATGTCTACATAAATATGACCAAAAACAGACCCTTATCTCTTCTTCTACACAAACACCAACTTCAAATTGGTGAAAGACCTCAGTGTAAGTTCCGAGGCTCTGAAACTAGTAGCTGACTGAAAAAGTAGGGCACATACCTAAAGGTGATAGCTCACTGAACAGAACTCAGCTTGTTCAGAAAACAAGGTCCAACGAAGCAACCTCATGAATTTAAAAGCTTTTGCACAGCAAAGGAAACAGTTAGTCAAGTCAAGAGGCAGTCTTCAGACGGGAGGAAACGGTTGCTAACTGTACATCGGATGAGGATCAGTATCTAAAATATACAAAGAACTCCATAACAACAATAAAACCCGAAGAAAGAGAAAACAAGCAACCACATTTTAAAGAGTCAGCTAGGAAACTAAACAGAGAGTTCTCAAAAGAATAAACAGAAATGGCCAGTACACGGTTTTAAAAGTGTTCAACATCCTTAGCTATAAGGAAATGCAAGTTGAAACTGCTTTGAGATTCTGTTCTCACCCATGTTAGGTGCTGGAAAGGGTATGTGAAGAGAAGCTCCCTTCTTTACTGCTGGGTGCAGCTAGTATGGAAGTCACTGTGGAGGTCTTGCAAAAGACCAAAAATTTTGCCACCATATGGCCCAGCGATATCACTCCTAGGCGCATATATATATATATATATATATATATATATATATGTATATATATATATATATAATATTATACATATTATATTATATATAATATATTATATATTATATAATATATAATATAATATATAATAATATATTATATATTATATTATATATTATATATTATATATTATATATTATATTATATAATATATATTATATATATATATATATATATATATATATATATATATATATATAAAATCTCCATATAGAGACACTGGTTTATCCAACTTCACTGCTACTGTATTCACATTAACATGGAAATGGAAGCAGTGTCCATCTTTAGCAAGTCATCAATGCATAACTAAATGTGATATATAATGTATATGTACACTATATATATAAATAGATTTTTATTGAGTACTAAAGACACATAAAACCTGCAGGGAAATAGATGGACCTGGAAACTATATTAAGCCTGATAAACTAGGGCCAAAAAGACAAATGCTGCATGTTTCCTTTCCTTTCCTTTATGAGGAATCTAGATTGTATTTTTTTATGTGTTTTATTTGTGCAGGCATGAGTGTGTATAGATACAGGAAACTAGAGAAGGACCCACGAGAGAAAAAAGAGATGCCTTAAGGGAGGGAAGTAGAGAGCGTAATAGAACACATAGGATTTGAAAGTGGAAAGAAAGCTTCTGGAGGTGGAAGGCATAAATGGGGCTGAGGAATGGGGAGGTGGGAGAGAGCAGGGGATGATGGGATGGGAATGGGGAATGGAGAGATGGGAGAGAGCAGGGGATGATGGACAGGATATCCAAAACTGTGTATGGAAACCCACATGTTAGTTACTGTTCTATTGCTGTGACAAAATACCATGACCAAGGAGCTTATAGAAGGAAAGGTTTATTAGGGGCTTACGGTTCCAGAGGGACTGGAGTCCATCATCAGCACTGCAGAGAACACTGCAGGAGGCAGACAGACATGGTGCTAGAGCAGCAGCCAAGAGCTCACATCCAGCCCACAACACAGAAACAGAGGGCGGACACTGTGAGAATGGCAAAAGTATTTGGAAATCTCAAAGCCTGCCTCCAGTGACACCTCTCCCAAGGCCATGCCTTATAATCCTTCCCAAACAGTTCCACCAACTGGAGACCATGTATTGAAATCACCATATACCATAAAGATCCCTGCACTTTTCTAAGGTAATGAGAGAGAGAGAGAGAGAGAGAGAGAGAGAGAGAGAGAGAGAGAGAGAGAGAGAGAGAGAGAGAAATAAAGTAGTTAAAAGAAGACAAAAAGTAATACACTTCCAAGGGAGGAAGGGGGCTGGAGCAGAGAAAGTTTAGCAGCTTAGACATCAGGGGCCTATGCATGTGTCACATATCTCATTACCATCTGAACTCTCCATGGGTGTGTGCTTTAGTATGACAATGAATCAGATACTGTGAAATGTCAGTGGGCACCAGTAAGTTTCCAGCCTTCCTCTGCCGGTTTCCTCCATATGCTAGTTTTGAAAGCTTTGTGTCAGGCTTTCTGATCTTCCTGTCCACTCTCTTAACACATAGACACCATGACCATGTCTTTTGTTTATTTTCTCATAACCTTCAGCATCTAACATGGATCCTCTAGCAACATTACTGTTCAAATAATTGATAAAATGAATGGACCTGGCAGGTGCCTTTAATCTTAGCACGTGCCTTGGGAGGCAGAGGCAGGCAGATATTGTTGAGTTCTATGCCAGCCTGGTCTACAGAGTGAGTTCTAGGCAAACCAGAGTTACACTGTGAGACCTCGTCTCAACAAACAAGTATCTGCTAAACTGGCAAGGACACCTCAGAGACACTCAGGAGGAATGGACTTGTGAGATCTGAGATGGGTGAAGTTCTGTTGGGAACCAGAGCCTCTGAAGGGGAAGGGTCAAAAGTAACATAAAAAAAAAAAGAGAGAGATTAACAAAATGTCAGAGGCCAGAGCAAAAAAGCAGCTTTTCTTCAGGAACTCTAACTCCAGGGAAGGAACGAGAATAAATCATTCAAATAATGTCAAGGAGCAAAATTACAAGGAGGGTTGGTTTAATTATTCCTGAGTTCTCTTCCCAGTGGTATTAACCATCAACTTTCTATTTCTGTCAGTTACACCTCGACTGGAGACCAGATTAAGAAAATGTACTGAAAGTCAGGTGCTGAGAAGGGTGGGGGTAAGGAAGGATTTGCCATGGTGAAGGCATGGAGGCAGTAAATAGATAACATTTATCTTTACATTTGCTAGAGAAGAACAGTTTACAAAAATCTGTCCTACATGGTTTGTTGTTTAGAGGAGCAGGATTGAAGGAGAACACCTACGTAGTTTTTTTTTTTTTTTTTCTGGCAAACCTTTCTTCTTCTATTTCCTTTGGTTGTGTATCCATTTTTTAAAAATTCACTCTGGTTATGTACATGGGAAGCTTTCTTCAGGAACCGGTCAGTAAGCACTGTTTGCTTTTCTTCTTAAGTATGGATTTTTCTAATATTCTGATGATAAATACAGGATACAGAATATTATATGGCACTGGAATATTTCCAAATTTCCAAGGACAAATATACCCTTATTGATGCCTCAGATTCCACCAGCATAGAATCCCTCATCAACCACCAGAAGCAATTTCTTGTCCATAGAAAAAGCAACTCCCCCACACCCTGCTTGAAGCCTACTCAGAGTTGCTAAGGATGGGAGATGTGAAATTTAAGGCACCGTTTCGCTATGGGACATGGAGAATGTCAACACAGTCACCTCTGTAAACATTAGGCTTGTCCTGAGATGGACAAGATGACAGTCTTATCAGAAGAAGCAAGGGTCATGGGAGTACAAAGTAAATGAACAGAATTTAATATAAATGTAGTTTATGGGTCCTGCAGTGGACATAACACCCCCTCCCCATACTCTCTCAAATTGCTATCTTACATCTGTGGTCTTCCATGAGGTAAGTGTGTTGTCATTCTTCCATCTATACATCTGCAGTAGACCTTGCTTGGAAATGGCTAGTGAGAGGAAATCTTGCAGACCCCAGTGAAGAATCCTGTAAACAAATGTGTTAAGTTTATCAATGTTCTTAATGGCTCAGATGACACTGACAGGTAATTGAGGAATTGTAGCCTATTAGTTATCTATTGTGCTGGGACAGATTACTCCCCTCCCCAAACACGGTGCTTTGAACAATATCCAACAGCTCATACTGGACTAAGAATCTGAGCTGTTGGATATTGGTCAAAGCAGCTATGTCTGATATCCCTGGCCAAGGGTCTCTATGGGCTGAGGCAAGTCATCCTAAGAGTGGACTGGGGTGGTTGTCCTCCCTGGACTCACTTGGGATCCAGAGGTGCTACTTTCTCACCTCCAGGGCCTCTGATGCTATGTAATGGCATCAGGCCTCCCTGGAAGGACAAATAAAGGCAAACAGCTAAGAGAGAGGCCACAGTGATTTTGTATGATTCACTCTCCAAGTGTCTTGTCTGTACATTGTCTATGTATTAGAAGTAAGTCATTAAGTGCAGTCTATACTTACCAGAGGGTGATTAGTCTGCATCTACTAAACACTTGGATATGAACAAATATGGCAACTTAAAAACTACTTCTCAAGAGTGGGCATGGGGGCTCACATCTGTAATCCCAACACTTGAAAATATAGGCAGATCGATCAAGAGTTCAATGTTGTATCAAGTTTCAGGTTAGTCTAGGCTACACAAAAATCTTAAAAAGTAGGGTAATAGGGAGTGGAGGTGGGGGTAAGCTGACATTCAGACCTGGTGTGGTGATGCATGACTGTAGCCCTAGCATTTGAGAGGGATGTAGAAGCAAAGGGCTCGGGCGTTCAAGATCTTCCTTGGCTATATATCAAGTTCAAGACCAGGGTAGACTACAGGAGACTCTATCTCAAAAACAAGGTAAAGAAAACAATAAAAATCTAACACCCAGACAAAACCATGAATGGAAATTTCATCTCTGGTATGAAGGTGCACTTTTATTTGTTCTTCAGTGTATGAGAGTAAGAAATGATGAAATGTCTAGAGAAGCTTTCATAAGTATAAATGGAAATTTTTAGGCAATAGAACACCAAGTTGCAGGATAAAGGATGAGGTTCTCAGCAGTGTATAAAGTAATTGCTCATACCCTACATTCATAAATAGCAAAGAAAACTTTTGGAAGAAATTGATCTTGTTAATCTATTAACAAGATTATTAATCTTATTATAACTGGTTATTAATCTATTAACCAGTTCTCTGATTTACCTTTTTAAATTGCTCAAGGTATGATGATCAAGTTAATTTGTATCCTGTTATACAAGTTTTATGGGAAGTCTTTAGTCAACCCTAATGATTTTGAAGTAAAAGGACTTCTGCCTGTATTTTCATGTTTAAACAAAGTATTACCTAAAGCATGGGCTTTACAAAATTTTTTTTAGCAGTTAAATGGATGTTTGATGAACTGAGTTTTTCCATTCAAATATCAAAAGCAAGGGTATAAACAGAGCTTAATGCCATTTGGGACCATACTGGTTATTAAAATATTGAGAATGTTCCACATACCAGAAGGTAATAGGCACTTTTAGTTTCCAACTCCCCTACAACGACCCTGGATCCAGCAAAGTGAAGCAGAGGAAGAGCTGTTAGTCTGGGAGTTTTCCTCTGTCACTATGTACATCTCCTTTGCTAACTGGACTTTGTGCTTTGGGCTTCATTAAGTACCTTGATGGTCACCCTGGTCTTTGTATGAGCTGCAATAATAAACATACCACAAATTAAGCAGCTTATCAACAACATGAATCTCTCAGGTCTTGGGGCTGGGAGGCCCAAAGTAAAGACTCTTAGATTGTGTCAGGTGATGGCTCACACTCTGGTTCACAGACGGCATCTTCTCTGTGTATATTTACATGGGGGGTCGGGGAGGGGAGGCCAATCTAACTCTCTGGAGCCTTTCACAAGTGTGCCCCTGGGACAGTCCCTTGTAAAATTTCCACTCTTGGCACAATCTCCTTGAAGATTATGTTCTAAAATTAATTTGGAAGTACCAAACCGCAGATATGGAAACAGAGACCTTGTTTTTAAATAATAATTTAAGGGAAATAGACTAAACTTGTAATAGGGTAACTTATCTTTTTATCTAGATATGTAGAACCTCAATTGTCGCTGCCTTTTTAATTTATCACCAACTAGGTAAGATAAATTAAAAAGCACAGCATGAACCTCTGGAACAAGCTACATGGATTTCAGTTCTAGTCTGTGGCAACTTTCCAGCTTAAAACAGAAAAATTACCAGAGAAGAGTTTGTCTGGGGTTTTCTGAAAATCATACTTTGGGATTATTCTGAATGCTAGAATAAAGGCATTTTCTATTTTCCTAAAAGACACAAACATTCAGTTAACAAATCTAATCAAAATTCCATCAGAATAAAGTATATAAGCAGAAGTATTTATTTGTGTTTATTTTCAAGGGGAGGGGATTCTTACCTCATAATGTTAATGCTTTCAAGAATTGCCAAGATCATAGATTCAAATAAGTTTAATTAAATTAATATTTAAACTTCACCTTTATCAGCAAGATAATTCTTTTCCTAAAAATACAGAAAGATGCCCAAGTCTGCAAGACTCCAGGAAATCTGCCAGGTCTGCTTATTTTTTCACTTTTTTCATAAGTAAGTTTTGTTCACAAATGGGATATCAAAGAAAAGTACTTCCAGTTACTTACAGAAGCTGTGGACCAATTTACAGATTTTTAATACAAACTGCCATCTACATTATGAAAAACAAAGCCAAATAAACAACACGAACATCCGCCACCACCTCGGGTTCTTTAGATAAACTAATATATGACCATCAAAATTATTTGATCCTTTCAACAATATTTTTCTGTCCACGAAATCAGAAAGGAATACAGTAACTCATAAACTTCATTCTTACAAAGCATCAAGATATAACACTCCACCAAACACATACACAAAGCAAAAGCTACTGTAAAGATATAATACAGTTACACTAAAGGTGTAACTAATTATTGAATTGGGTATTTTTCTTTTTTGTTAGCTTGCTTACTTTTATGGTATTTTCCTCAGTAGTGGTTTTCCAACTTGTTAGGTGATCAAGTAATTAGAAATCATGATGCCATTTACATAGCACCATGAATTACTCATACCTTTAATTCCGGCATAAAATTATACAAGCTAGAAACAATTTTATCAGCAGAAAATATAACTTTATTATAGCTTCCACATCACAAAAATACTATAAATAAAATATTTATTAGACTGCATTTCATAGCAGGATAATAAATAACACACTTTAAACCAAGCCAACTACCTAGAAAGGTAGGCTGCAAAGATGAACTGTTGCTCGAGGCATCTGTGCAGGTTTATCTCTTCCTGCCTCCCATCCCTTGCTGGTGTCTGATCACTGCAACCAGATGAGCTTTCTCAGCTGTCTCAAAACCTGGGCATCCTTACTTGCCCTGCTTTGGCTCCTCCCAGGAGGCACAATCTCGATATGCTTCAATATCTTCAGTCTTGTTCCCAGTGAATCATGCCACTCCAGAGGGAGAGGGTGCTATCGTGTAATCCTGAGGTACAGTACCTCATACTAGCTCAGCTTGAGAAAAATATGCTTGAAATGGGAAATTCTCACTGCAGTTCCTTTGATGTAATTTAGAGAGCCAGCTTTGCAATATGATGCTCTGTTTCCATGCATTTCACCATTAATCTTGTTGGGAACTATTCAACGCCTCCTGCTGGGTCTGATGGCTTTGTCTCTTCAGATCCCCATGTTGAAATCCAATTACCAACATAGCAGAGGAGGTGGGGGCCTCTTAAGATGCAGTAAGATCATAAAAATGGTATCCTTCTGAAATGGTATTAGTGCTCCATGAAACAAAAAAGGCCCTCAGAAAACCACCTCATCCTACTATGTGAAGGGACCATTTGTTGTCAAGGGACACTGAACTGCGACTTTGGGCTTCTTTCAATTGTCTATAAGCTGTCCAGCGTATGCTGTTTTGGCACAGTATCATGAATAAAGTAACCCCTTCTGGGTTAGCTACTGTGAATGCTACTGCTTACCAGATGTTAGGTGTACTTACTACAGTGTCAATCATAATTGTGCAAATAAGGACACAATGCAGTAAGACTAATAGTTCAACAACAACTAAATCAGGAGCCCCGTCTGAACACTGGCTCCTTTTTTTCCAAGTGCTATCACCATGGAGAGTAACTCCTGCATTACCAACAGCCCTCTGTGCTCTTTCCTTTCCCCCTTCTTTCCTTGCTTCCCACCACCTGAGCTCTTGCTCAGGTATCCGAAAATAAATGATTTCATTGCAACCTGCAACTAATAGAAGCAGAACCCAAGGCTATGCCAACCAGCAAATCTTAGAAAATGCCTTTAAAATCCTGCAATACAATTACATATTATGCACATCACAGCACGGACAACAATCACTGAGGAACCTAAGAATTCCATTTCTTACTGGCATCTGAAGTCTCAGTACCCCTATAACTTACACCTAAACTTTAAATAGAGAAAAGCTGTGTCAAACCTGACTTTTCTGACTTCAAGGTCATCTTTAGCAAGACACTGTCAACCACAACTATTACAACAGTGGGTGTAACCACTGCTTTTAGCTCCACACTCAATAGTTTCATGTGAGCAGTGTGATCATGACTGATCCTACTTTACATTCCAGTCTTGCTCATGTGGTTGAATTCCTAGCTTAGAAACCAGACCCTTACTGGACTTAAAAGTTTCAGGTTTTAAATTTCATTATCTTTTCATGCAGTGTCATCCTGATAAGTACATATGTTAACCTTTCAGGAAATTGAAACATGGATGTGTTTTGGGGAGGTTTAAAAAGTAAAAATTTAATTGGTGCTCACTGGCAAGGAATACATAAAGAGGTTAAAGACTACCCCACCCCAAGTTTATCTTTGGGGTAGCAACATGAGCTTTGGGCTTAAATAAAGAACTCAGGGGAATAAGATTCAGGCATAGTTAAGCAGTTCTGGTTATGATGGGTACCTTTACTTTTGATATGAAAGCTTTTGATAAAGGTGTTACTTGGTAGAGGAGCATAAATTTAACTGCTTCTTGTTTTGATCACTGTTATGCTATGTAGGTATGTGCACTGTAATGGAGCCATGCCCTTACACTGCCATACAAGCTATGCACCCAGACAGTAACCACCCTATCTACTCCATGTTTAAATAAAGCTTGTGGGCAGCTCACTTCCTTTTGTGCCTAACATCCCACAGTTCTCCCCTACAGCTCTGCTGTCTCTGCACACTTAGACATGTGTCCATTCAAGTCATACTGTAATGGACTCTTGTGGCAGTAAGGTTTCTGTGAGACATGCAAGTCTCTCCCAGAAGGAAGACAGCTCTCCCTTACAGACTTTTCCACGCCTACACTGCTTCTAAGTGAACTTAAATATTGATGTGACCTTAAATAGTATTTTAATTTTGTTTTTCATTTTTTAGACCATCAATTTCCTAACATTTATTGATTAAAGTTATTTAAATAAAGTGTCTCTAAATCAAAATTTAATTTCCACAAATGTCTATAGCAATGGTCACAGATTAACATGCAGTTTAAACTGGTGTTCTTTGGTGGTATTTTCAGAGGCATGTTGATCAGATCTTAAAACCAGGATTAAGAAGGGTTGCCAATATATGTTTTAGTGAGAGGATTTTAAATTTTCAGTGTTCACCGTGATGAGAAGGTTGGTAGTTTAAACACTTTATTGCTGCTCTATAGTATACATAATTAAAAGAGGCATGTTCAACCCAAGGGGACTTTAATAGGTTACTTGCAATTGTTACTGCAGGCAACAACTTGTACATGATTTTATTTCCAAATCCACAAAAAACAAATTTTATACAAATCAGCACTGTAAAAATGTCAATTACAGCCCCAGAGGCTTTGCTGGCAGAATAAATTGTCTAAATTCTAGAATATGGGAAAACAGGTTTGTTTTTTTCTGGATTCATCTTTTTTTTTTTTTTTCATTTCCTTTTTTACAAAAAATTTACAAGTGAAATGTTACTACGAAACTTTTTATAAGGAATTTTTGCAAAACATTTACATTTTACCATCAACTATATCTGTTTTAAAATCATTATGTAGATTTAATACCCTACGCTGCACATCAATTTATGTGGGATGACAACTTAGTGACATGCATAAAAAAACACCACAAGGCATTAAAATGGAGACTTAAGTACAAATATTGTTGCAATAAAACAGTTATAAAATTGAAAAATAGGACCTAAACATCATGCTTATCTAAGTTTGACAAATTAACTTTTTCTCCTAGATTACACACTTGTATTACTGCTCTCATGAGTGTGATAAATAATGACTTAACATCAATTTCTAATGTAATCAGCAACACATACACAAACCTAACCAAAGAAAGTATACTGTAAGAGAAAACTATTCTAACACTGGAGTTCTACCATGGTAAATACAGAGCTTCGCACTGATAATTTTACAAAGAAAAGCTTCATAATGGTGTCAAGAGAGTAAGCAGAGAAATGCCCTTCACAAGACTGTACTGCGTATCTGTGCCTTACCACAGCTACATCCCACCGAGTCAAACACAGGACACTGAAATCTATGATTGCTGTCAGACAGAAAGAAAGGTGGACTCAGAATGGTATGCAGAACAGACTGCCAAAATAGGTCTGATTTCAGTGGTGAAATGTGCCTGCTGACAGGTTATTTTATATGCTCTAAGGTTATCCAGATTCAGTCTGATACATGTACAATAGACCTCATTGTTGATGAGGACAACTTGCACTTCTGATGAGCGTACGTGGGTTGCATAAAACTGGCTTGTGGAACAGTGATGCAGAGTGCTCATACTTGGTGCAAACAACAGAAAGTATCGCTTGGAGAAAACATGATTAAAACATTAAGAAAGTCTCTTTGCATAAAAAAAATTGATAGCACTGATTGTGTAGCATGATAGATAAAATATATTTGATGTTTCAGCTCCAATATAATAAAATTAAAATTAACATTACCAAATGCTCCTCTGTACCAGACAAAACAACAAACTGATTCTGATGTTTTAAAGCCAGATCCATCAGCTGTTAAGAGTACATTAAATAAAATATACAAAACAATTTACAAAATCCAACTAAAATTTAAAGACTCTGTTACAAGTCTACAAAAGCTTTAAGAAACTTGAAATTTATAACCACAGTGTAAAAATTTTTTCCTTTAATCTCAAAGCTTTTTTATACAAACCGAAAGCACAAAAGACCTTCAGTTTTATATAACGCTACAAAGGGCTGGCCTAAAGTGTACATAGTGTAAACAGTGATCATTACAGTATTTCTCCTTCATCAAAAAATACATGAGACATCACAATTTTGGAAGAGAATTCTCATGAGTAGTACTTTTCCTGAAATAATAAAGAATGCACAAGAAACCATATGTCTATATTCAAACCAATGATGGTAAAAAAGGAAGTAGGTAAAAACTTTAGTTTCCAAATGGTCTGTTTCAATAGTTATGATTCTGTGTAAATACGTTCTAAAAACATGAAGTGTCTTACCAATGTTTAATCTATTAGCATAATCCAATTGTTTTTCATATGAAACGTTTGGCCATTTTTCCTAATAAGACACTGCTCTCTAAGACCCTTGAACAATGAAATATATTTTAAGTCAGTATTTGACTGAAAAGTATTCTGGTTTTCCAAAAATAATTTTTGCTTCATAATATCATATCTATTATACATTTGTTAAGCTGTCTAGACCTTTAGGGAAAATTCTGTTATTGATATAACATAAAGATATCACTGTGATATATGTTCCTAATTAGCCTAACACAATACTAGAAACAAAATGGGATTTGCCAATTTTTAGTAAAGAAAAAAAAAAGATTATAACGTAATTAAAAATAATTTTCTTAGCCAGGCAGTGGTGGTGCATGCCTTTAATCCCAGCACTTGGGAGGCAGAGACAGGTGGATTTCTGAGTTTGAGGCCAGCCTGATCTACAGAGTGAGTTCCAGGACAGCCAGGGCTACACAGAGAAACCCTGTCTCAAAAAACCAAAAAAAAAAAAAAAAAAAAAAAAAAATAAAAATAAAAAAAAAAAACCAAAAAAAAAATTTTATTCTGGCCTTGAAAAGTATGATAATTCTTTCTTTGGCTACCAAAGCATAAAGAATCCTGCATATTGTCAACACAACTCATATTTACAGAATATGAAATTACACAGATCTATAATCTATGCAAGTATTTCCAATATGAACATTTAAAATGAAATTTCGCTATTGAACACAGGGTTAGGCACACAGTCAACCCTAACTTTAAAATATTGTTAAACTGCTTTGCCTTGCCTTTCTGAGGCTATCATCAATTCTGTTCTAACACATTTTCCCCCAGCATTTTCCTAAGGTTTCAATCTAAAATTTAACCTAAGATTTAGCTCTAAGGTCCTCTTGTGTCTCCAAAATGGAGAAAATAATTGGGTTTCACTGATTGTCTGCACACACACTACTATAATGTAGTGTAATAAAGATCTGAGACACAGCTCAGATTACTATTTTGGAACAATGTATCCTAATTCAACTTTTGAAGAATTTTTGATATTTAGAAAAGACGGCCAAAACTATTTTTGAATAGGTATTTCCAAAAACCAAGCTAAAGAAACACAGTATTATCCCTATTGTCAGATAACAATCTGTTTTCTGTGCTAGACAGTAGAAGAAATGTATTTAAGTTATTACTGACTAAAATTTTAACAAAGTTCTTCCAAACAGAGAAAGTCCAATTAAGGCCCAGCCTGCAAATTTTAGTGTGGTCTGTCTCTTTAGACATGTCAACAACACAGGATATTAAAGGAGGGAAGATTCTGTTTAAAAGTTATGTGATGTATTTCCAAAAAACTACAGCAACTTATACCATGGAAGAAATACTTTTCTGTTTCCAGTATATTGGTTTCTTTTCCTATTTTTAAAAAATTCAACACTTTACGTGTTGAACAAAATCCCTGGAATACTTAGAGATGCCAAGGATGCGAACGTGATTTCCTACTCTGTAATCCACTTGACCAGCCCGTTTCCAGATTTTCAAAGGTGTGTAAACTTAAGTGCAGCACTAGAGGTCTTTGTTATAAATAGCGTTTCAGAATTCTTCCATGTTTGTTGAAACATTGGGAGTTGCTGGATTCGAATCTTGAGAAATGGCGGCAACTGTGACAATCCGTGGAGAGCCAAGCACCTCTGTAACGGACGAGTCCAGTTCTCCGGAGGTAACAATGGCAAGAGCTGTCCCACCTCCTTTCTTATTCTGGTGAGTTTTGACGTGCTTGGAGAGGTGATCACTCCGCATAAACCTTTTAGAACATTCTGGACATTCAAATCTCTTTTCACCTGTAAACATAAGAAGTAAACATAATTATATACATTTTACTTAAATGAAATTTTAATTTTTAGTAATTATTCTTCCAAATATATTCTGCTTTAATAAGACATAATATATATAGATATCCCTAGTTTAAGCAGGTATACAATATTTTCTTCTTCTTTCTATGATGGCAGGGGCAAATCCAGAGCCTTGTTCATGATAGGCAAGACCTCTACCACTGAATTATCTCCAGCTTTCTGTTAAAAACAAAACAAACAACAAACAACAAAAAACTATCAAGCAAACGATGTAGAAGAAAAACAGTGTGGCTGAGAATAAAAGACCTTACATGTTTTTGCCCTGAACTAAGGGGTGGGTGTGGGGCATGGGGAAGGTTGGGGACTGAGCCTCAGTTTCCCCATTCACAAAATAAAAGTATTCCTAACAAAAGAACTCTTGACATTCTCTACCAGCTAACAAAAGACAGTGGGCAAGGCCACGTGTGTTGTAGTTAGTTGATAGCTGGCTCTCGCCTTTAAGCTTGAGAGGCATGACATATCTTAGAAACTATTTTAAGCTAAGACTTTAGTAACATGCTGAGGTTCTGTAAGTAAAAATTGGGAGCTGGGAATATATATTACAAATTAAATACAGCTTTAAGCTTCCAGGGAACAATGATAATAGTTTTATCCTTAAACATGTTTTCTACAAAATATAAGACAGTTCTAATTAGGACTACTTCTACTCACTGAAATAAAAACCAAATGTTAACTAAAAAGGAAAAAGAGACCTCCTCTTTTTGAGTAACAGGACAGAACACATGAGACTTGGTAGACTGTACCATCCTGATGTTTACAAATGCTAACACGACTAGCTTTAGTCCTTCCTTCTACAACTGTCCTGCCAGTGAAATGGAATTTTCCTGGTGGAATAACAGAACTCAGATAATATGCAGATCCATTCAGTAGATTTTTTTTTAACCCAGAGAAAATCTATAATTTCAAAATTTTCTACATCAGATATTTATATTGACTGTATTTACAATTCAGAATTTTTCTTTTAAAGGCTAAATAAATGCATTGGACATAATTCTAAGAGGCATTAAAAGTACAGGCAGCAGAGCCTGAATATTATGAATGCTGATACTAAGTGAGGATGGAAATTAAATACATCTGAGAAAGTCTTGAAGTCATTTACCTGCTTTTTTACCATAAAAGAAAGAGCTTTCAGTATACAGCCTTTATTTATGTTTATTTTATATAGCTGACTAACCTGAGGCTCATGAACTCATTAGCTTGCCTGTAAGCCACAGAATTTTTTATGGGCTTTTTATGTTACACCACAGACCACCATTATTTCATAGCCACCAAGTGTGATTTATAGACCAGAGGGTGATGGCTTGAAAAATGGGAGCCTTCTATACATACACAGCTGGAGATAAATCTACACAGTGACAGTTTAGCAAATACTTATTAATTGCAATATTCACAAACTCAGTCACTTTCCAACAGATTCCTGTAGACTATTTGTGCAAGACAATTTCTGACTTCAACTTCTACTCTTAAATTTATGGCCACCATTCAGATCTATCAACCCAGTAAGAATTACTCAGTAAGTAATCCAGATATTCTAGCCTACAGCCACTCTGTGACAAATGGCAAGCAGGAAACAGTGGTGACATGTTCTGTGTGGATTCCCAGCTTGTCCACTCATCCATTTGGTTACTGAATTAACTTCAAGTATATTTTCATGAACAAAATGAGTTCTTTTAGCTCAATGACCAAAGTGTTTTCTGCTATATTGGGTAAGATACCCAATATATTCAACAAATACCATCATGGACTTTACTTCAAGGATATGAAGAATGCTTATATTACCTATAGATCATTCAATTTTATAGTTAAAATTATTTCTACTATTCCAATAATGCTTGGGCTTTCAGAATTCATGATTACCTTTTCTGAATAAAGAATCTAATTAATAAATCAGTTGATACTGGCTACTATCATAGACAACATGGCCCTATAAGGATCACATGTCCCAATTCCTTAAAGTTACATATATGTCAGAGGGTAATGGGGTTTCATGGCTATAACTAAGTAGGTTACATAATTTGATACAGAAAAATTATTCTCAATTGTCAAAGACAGCTATCTGTATTTACAGTTGGAGAGATTAGAAATGTGATGCAGAGAGATTAGAAATGTGATGCAGACCAACGAAAGTTTTGAGAGGGTGCCCTAAAACACATGTGAGAAGAAAAACAGACACCTTACAAGAAGACCAAACACTGGCCAGGGAAGCAGGGACCCAACCTAACACTGAGGCTGAACTGCCTGACTACAATGGGCTTAGAAGTAGGTTGTTTCCCAGAGCCTCATGGAGTGCAGCTCTACACACCCTGACCCCATGCAGGATAGTGGGGCTTCTGACCTAAAGGAGCTAAAGGACAACTGTGCTTTTTTAAGCTGCTAAACTTGTATTGTTCTTTTCAGTTTAGTTTTATGAACTTTTATAAAAATGAACAGAGACTCTTGCCAAATACTCACTATATTATTTAAGCTACTGTCATTTTCTTCTTTCATTATTAATTTGATAAATTATATTGCCTGAATGATTTTCAAATGTTCAGGCTTTCAAGACTAGAATAAACTTTTTAGATCCTGACCCATGGTGTTCTTTCTTGGAAGTTTTTAACGAGATTCAATTTCTTTAATGAACAAGACTTCATGTTATCTATTTTTGGTGGTATTTTTGAGAAGCTACACTCAGGCCTTCAGTGTGCTACATCAAAGCTCTTTCACTAGGCTCTACACCAAGTCCTGTCTATCCCTCCTTGAGCAAATATCAGTTCTGGTGCCTTTTTGAGTGTTATTTTCAAATTTAGGGTAGAGTCATTCATATCATCCATTTAATGCCTACATAGTCTTTAGTGGTATGCATATGTTTTCTTGGTCAGTGTGACTGGGGAAACTTAGATGTTTTATCTTTCCAGCTATCAGATTTTGGGTTGAGTGGTCTGGGTACTATCAGCTCAGGGTAGAACACTTATCTAGCATGTGTGCAAACTTGAGTTCAACCCCTGACATCACAAAAAAACAAGCCTACCCCCACAGCCTGAGTCTGAATGATTTTCTGAACTGTTTTCCTATTTATTTCTCCTCTTCATTATTTTTTAATTTGTCATTTTGGATCTCTTTGGTTTTTTTGTTTCTTAAGGTAAAAATATTAGATTATTGACTGAGAAAGAGGATTTAACATTATAAATTCACTCTTACTGTTTTTTTATTTGCCTCATATATTGCATGATAAAACTTTTCATTCAGTAAAAGCTATTTTCTAATTTCTCTTGAAACCTTCTCTTGGCCCATGGGTAACTCAGAAATACGTGGGTTGATAACTTTATACAAGTTATAAGCCAGCATGGACTACATACTGAATTCAAGGCCAGTTTTTCATTTTTGTTTTCTCCCTTCCTCTCTATATACAGAATATACATATATCTATTTATGTATATACACATAAAATATACATACTACACACACACACACACACACACACACACACACACACACACACACACACACACAGTCTATATAGCTCTAGCTGACCTGAAACTCACTATGTACAATAGATGAGGCTTGGACTAACAGAAACACGCCCAAATCTGCCTCCCTAATGCTGGAATTAAAAGTGTTCACCATCATATCAGGCCCTAACTTAATTTTTTGTTATTATTTGTTCTTGCTTTCCTTCAAGTATTTTTTCCTAGTAATATATATTGTTTTACTATGAAGAACTTTTGGATATGAAAGTATAATACTATGAAGTATTTTTTTCTAGTGCAAATCTGATAGTAAAAATTCTTAGTTTTGTTTCACCTAAAAAAAAAGTCTGTATGGAGAGATGTCTTAACGGGCAGGCATACTTGCTGTGCAGCCATGAGCATCTGAATTTGGATCTTCAGACCCAACATCTGTGTAACAAGTTGAGAGTGGTCTGGCACACATGTGTACCACTAACACTATAGGGAATTGGAGACAGAGGGTCACTTTGGATTGCTGGCAGTCAGTGTATCCCTGTGAACTACAGGTTCAGGGAAAGACACTGCCTCAATGAAATACGACACAGAGTGATGATAAAAGGCAGTATTTGATGTCCTTTTCTGACCATACACACACACATCTGTACATATAAAGTTGCATATAACATCCACACAAAACACATTTTTAAAAAAGGACTCTTAACTTGTAGCCCAGGTTGTTCTAAAATTTATGAGATAGCCCAGGCTGTCTTCCTACTCATACTCTTCCTTCTCAGATTTCTGCGTGTGCATATCATAGGAATATGAGTGGCTAAATGGCCCTATTTTCCTTCCGATAACAAAAGCATCTTCCTCATTCTGTATCTCCTATAATTTTTAGGGGGAATCTGCTATCATTTGAACTTTCATTTCCTCTACACATAAATGTATCATTTTCTTTCATAGTCCGTCAAGATTCTTGTCATCTCCGATTTGCAGCTGACTAATCATGAGACATGTCTAGGCAAGCTTTATTTTAGCACCCATCTAGGGTGTATTGAACTTTTGGATCTCTACTTAATATCTAATAGGAAACCTTGGCTATTTTATGTTCAGTGTTTTCCTGTATCAACCTTTTCCCCTCCCTTCCAATGACACAAACTTTACATCCTTTATTTCTGTCCCATGCAGTCCTGAGGTTCAACTCAATCTCTGCTGTCTCAATCTTTTCCTTTTGCCTTTCAGAATTCATAACTTCTACTGCTCATTTTCAACTGCTATAGCCCCCATTTGGCTACTGAGTATTTAGTCATTTCTAACTTTGAATACTGTACTTTTCTATTGGGTTATAGTCTATAGTTTTAATTTCTCTAATTATAAATGCCTGCTTTTTATTCCTTTCAACCATGTTTGGCTCTAGTCAGTCTATGGATCACGGTTTTAATAGCTGCTTTAAAGTCTGATAAATTCTTAAATTTGGGTTATCTTAGCATCTTATTATAATCTGGACAGTTTAGATATTATGCTGAAGAGATTGTGAGTCCTTTAAAATCTTCTAGAAAACATTTTAGTGTTAGTAGACAATTACTCCATTTAAGTCCATTCAGACTCAAAGTCTCATTCTAAGTTTCAATATTAATTCTTTTTAAAGGCATTGTTCAAGGACCAAGGAGAAGTCATAGTGAGCAACGACAGGACCTGAGTTTGAATTCTAAAAAAACTAAACAAAACAAAACTGGGTATAACCATACAAGCTGTAACCTTAACCTTGTGGAACAGAGACAGGTGAATCCTGGGAGCTTGCCTGTTCCCTAACCATCCTAATCACTAACCTAAATGGTGAGCTGTTGGCTCAGCATGAGATGCTGTCGCAAGGCACTAAGACAGAAATTGGTATCTTCCTTTGTTTTCTGCATGTGTTTACATGGATATATACAACTGTAACTTATGTGCATTCATCCAGTGTGTATACACACACACACACACACCCCTTAGCTGCATATGTAGGAATCAGGTGATGGTTTATAAGGTTTTGTATCATTCTATGTTGAGCCTGTGCTTGCAAAGCTTAGGAATGAGACGACATTTCTTTTGTTCTATGCCCAGAATTAGTGATCACCCTTTTTTGTTTTAAAGATTTATTTTTTATTTATATGAGTGCACTGCAGCTATCATCAGATACACACTAGAAGAGTGCATCGGATCCCATTACAGATGGTTGTAAGCCACCGAATAGTTGTAAGAATTGAACTCAGGACTTCTGGCAGAGCAGTCAGTGCTCTTACCAGCTAAGCCATCTCTCCAGCCCTAGTGATCACCTTTTATCTTTGTTTCAATGTTTTCTCCAGGTTTTCTAACCCCCAAGTGTTTCTGATTTCATCAACCAGAAAGCCTAGTTCTGTGGCCTCTTATAGTAACTATCTGGGGCCACAGTTTAAAACAACATGAGAAAAAAATATTGGTGATTCCACCCACATTGCATGGTAAACATAGGCCCCATTTTCTGGAATCTCTGGCTAGAGATCTGAGTGTGTAAAAACTCTTTTGGTGCCTATGTTGACATTACTGCAATGGCATGTTGATGGGAGACCACTGGCCCCTTTCTGACTTCTCTGGTACATACCTGGAGTTACTCTTATTATTTATTGTCTACACCTGCACATTAACCACATTACCCACAGGTCAACCCTGGGACACAGAGCAGGGAGTACAATGAGTGACTTACCTGCATTGTGTACTTACTTATGTTTGAGTTAGATCTTCAATTGTCTTCTACTGTTCTTCTCATTGTTTAGATAAGAAAACAAGCACAATACCCAGCTCTGAATGTAACCCCTAGTACCAAGAGGCTGAAGAGTCACTGATTCATTCTGGGTGCAAGTCAACTAACAGAAAATAACTTTGGCCATTTTACAAACTAACTGAAGCAGCTGTATAATAATTTCGGGGAAAATTTAATGTATCTATAGAGTGTCTCATCTATTTCATCAATTAATACTTTCCCTTTTGTACATGAAAACCACTGGCATTTCATTACCAACTTTCATTTCCACTTAAGCTTATAATTACATACAGCTTTATATAAAAGTGCATCTAGGGTAAAAGACTATGTCGTATACATTGTGAAACTCTGAAGTCTACTGTAAAGAAAACATTTTAGGAGTATCTCTAAGTTTTCTTAACTGGTACAAAATAACAGATGTAGATGAAGATGAAACCTCCCTGTGACATTACTTACCAGTAATCATCCCTGGATTGACTATTCCTTGTCGCAGGTAAATGAAATATTCTTATAAATGAGTAACATGTCCACAGTAAAATATTCACAGAGGTGAGCTATACTATTACATGATGTATGATATATGTATATCTATATCCTTATTATGTGATAAACAAAGTGAGCTATACTATTACATGATGTATGATATATGTATATCTATATCCTGATTATGTACAATAAACATTTGGTTCTATTCCTGCAATATTTTCTAATTAGTAGGAAAGGTAAATGTCATCCCTTATTATTTAAGATGGCAGCAGGATCATACCTGACTGCCTTCCACTGAGACACCCACTAGGTTATAGTGAAGAAGAAAAGAAGGGGCTTAAACCTATAGCATCAAAAAGAACAGAGAGAATCATTGACAAAACAATGACTGCACTGCCTCTAAAAACTATAAATTTTTTTTCAATAAGGAGATGAACAACTCTAAAAGAGAGTTGTTTGTGCATAATTAAGGTCTATTCATGAAGTTTTTATTTGTTTGTCTTTTGATGTAGGGTCTCACTCTGTATGCCTGGTTGGTGTGAAACTTGCTAGTAAATCAGGATGGCTTAACTAACTCATAGAGAGATATTTGCTCTGCCACATGAACACTGATATTAAAGGAATGAGCCACCAGGCCAGGCATTATTCATGAAATTGATTTGACTGTCATAATCTCAGGCAAAATATTTTAGGATTTATATCTAAAGAGATTTACCCACAGCATCTGTGGCAGTCTTCAGAGAAAAAAAAAAGTAAAATATAGCTCAGGGACTTTATCCTGAGACCAGAGGAGGAGGGGAGGGAGAACCTTGTATACTTATTTTAAGTTTTATATACTTTGCATAGACCATTGCAAACTTTACATTTTTTTTAAAGCAAAGGAAACTGATGCTTACTACTTTCAAAAGGAATTAACAATAATTCACTTACATAATCACAGTCCATCCATGTGTTCCTATTGAGAGTTGTGGTGAAATATTGAACTAAATAAATGTTCTTGCCATGAATGATCAAGGCTTCTAATGGAAACATGTTCGACTTTTAATCAATACTTATTTCAAAAGGTATTTTTGCTTGATATTATTTTCAACAAATTTAATAAGCAGTGGCATGACTATTTGCAACTCTTTAAAAGTCAAGTTTGTAAGCACACCAACACTGGGCTTAGTATTTTTGTCTAAATAGGTTTGTCTTGTTTTGATGCAGTGCTGGGACTAGTACCTCTTGCATGCTAAGCAAGCATTCTACTACCAAACCACAGTCCCAGTCCCCGATATGTTTTATTTATTTTAAAAATTATTTCCCATCATTTAAAAAATATTATTTAAAAATTAACTGCAAGTGTGTCTGTGGAAGCATAAACACACATGAGTGCCAATACGTGCAGAAGCCAGATAATGAAGTTGGATTCCCTGAAGCTGGAGTTAAGGATGGTTGTAAACCGACCTATACTGATGATGGGAACCAAACTTGGGTCCTCTGCAAGAGCAGCACTCTTAATGATGAGCTGTCTCCCCAGCCCCTTTAATATGTATTAATTAAATAAATTTGTGTGGGATAATATATATTCAAAACATTTGTATCAATAAGCATAAAGTAAATTCGACTCTCAGTAAGATAGCAGATGATTATGATTTAGATCATATTAAAAGGAATGAGAAGATGAGGAAGAGGTGGAAAGAGAGAAGCCATGGATGTAACTCAGATGGTAGAGTGCTTAGTGAGCACAAGGGGAGGAGGAGGAAGAAGAAGAGGAGGAAGAAGAAGATGGTAGAGTGCTCAGTGAGCACCAGCCCCTGGGGTTCACACCAAGCATGGCATGACCAGGGCATGATGGTGCACAGCTGTAATCCACACCCTGGAAAGGTAGAGGCAGGTGCATTAGGAAGGTCAGAAGTTCAAGTCATCCTACTACATACAGAGTTTGATGCCAGCCTCAGCTACACAGGACCTTGTCTCAAAAAGGACATGAGGGGAGAGAGAGAGGAAAATGCCATAAATTATTAATATATGATTCTGAAACATTTAAATACATTTTGTGTATCTATGTGAGTATGGATATATAACATAGAAGACTTTAAAACCTATCATTTTTCAAACAAAACAATCCAACCACAATGCCATGTCAAATCAAATAAATGGCAATTTTTTTTTTTTTTGGCTTCTTTAACCTTTCCCCCTGCAAATCTAAGGAACAGATACTCTTATCTTCTCATATAATATTAAAAAATTTAAATTAAACTCTTAAAAACCAAAACTGATAGCCATTACATAAGGCTAACTTCCTGGACAGAGCAACATGCTAATACTCATTTGTGTTGCCAAAGCAGGCCATTCTGTGTTTGTAAATCATTTAACAACTTGTGGTACTGGGGATGGAGCTCGGGGTCTCCATTGCTGACCGTCATCCCTGGCCAGCCGAGATTATTTCCTAGTCTGCAGTATAGAGCAGATTCTACCTCATGGTGCTGCTTTAGCACCAAATGAAGGAACACATTCAAATACCCAAGAAACACCAGCTCACAAAAAAGGCCAGTTCTAGGACTCCTGTGTCTTCAACATACACCTCAGCTTGCCTAAGTTAACTAATAACTCAAAATTCACTCAGTAAGAACCAGGCACACTCTAAGCAGGAGCTAAGTATCTGAATGTGCTTTGACCAGGTGTGGAGATGCTCAATTCATTATCCATGACAAGGAAAAAGAAGAAGACGAGGAGGAGGAAGAGGAACAAAATCACCCTTTTGCATCATCTAAAGGACCAAACTGGAGGCAAAAACAAGAAACAAAGCTGTTTAAAACAACGTTTCAAACAACTTCAACATATCTTAGACTTCAACTTGTTTTTATTACATGACTAAGAAACACTCCAGAAGACAAATGAGAAGTAGCATGACTAAGAAGCAAAATAAACAACACACATAAGAAAAAGCTTGATCTCAGGAATCATCACAAAAATGCCAACTTTAAAAAGAGAAACAGTTTTAGATAGACACAAACTTCTGACGCCTGGCACTATAGTAGTGAGAGCACATGAACACAACTTCTGATCAGCATTAGTCAAGCATTAAGTAGCCACTTTAGAGACTCGACTACCAAACACACATTCTCCATGATCTAATACTCTTGCTCCTTATAATGTCCAATACTTCAGAGAACCAAAGTAGGTGACAGCAAATAACCCTTCAATAACCAACAGTGTGGGAAACGATCAGTGCCATGTGATAATCATGTGACAGAATACTGTACATCTCATAAAAACACATATAAGCACACATGCATAGTGGACTTGACTAAAAGTATGTAGAATGGTATCATACAATATTTTATAGCCTATACAAAATACTACTTCCTATGTATATCCACAGATAATATACATGGGTTTAGAAATATACTAGATACCAAATCATACACAGCTGGTGGCTGATGACTGGTACCGACTTCCTTAGTGGGTTGATTTACTAAAAGTAACAAAAAACATAATTTGAGTGTTAAGCGAACATTTGTTATATTATTCTTGACACTTCCTGGGTTTGAAAAGACAAAATGGAGACTACTCAGAGTCACCAATATCACTGTAGAAATCAGGGCTGGGGAAGCATTCCCTGCCCTGACTTGATGTGGAGGTCCTGAGGCTTGAAGATCTCTATTCTACTGGTGACTTGGTGATATAGGCCACAAAATTCAACCACCCATGCTGTACTTTTTCACCAGCTCACTGCACATGCTCCAAACCCTATAAAACCCCTCCCCTGCACCCAACCCTTTACTGTTTAAGAGGCAGCTGCCATCCTGTGTGATATTTGTTATGTGGTATGGCTTTGTGGTATTCCTTTGCTACCAACTGCCAAGATGCCCTTGTACTGGAAAAACCTTTCAAATCATAATTTAATTCTCTTCTTATATATATTATAAATATATACACTTTAGAATACATATAATATATATAAAACACACACACACACACACACACACACTTACTTTAGAAAAACATGGTATGGATTTAACATCCTAAGAAGCAAAAGGAAAAAATTCTGAGTCATATAAATATGATGATAAAATTTAAGAAGTAAAATAAATGTATGTCAGAAAGAAGGCAACATGTTTTGACCTTCAACGGTGCAATTTCACTAAGGACTTGAAAACTAAGTAGTATCTCGCCAAGGATAAACCAACTAACCTGTGTGGGTCCTTCTGTGTCTCTGAAGCTCATCGCTCCGTGTGAATCTTTTGCCACAAAACATCCAGTTACATATGAAAGGCCTTTCTCCAGTGTGCCAGCGGAGATGTGCTCGGAGGTGAGAGGTCTTGCCATACACTTTCCCACACCCTTCAATGTGGCAAACATGCTGCTTCTTCTTTCCTGGTTCACTGCTGCCCCTAACAGAACAAAACCAACATCATTACACACCAAACTCAGCTTCTATCTGTGCCAAAAATGCAGGCCATCTATATAATTAGAAAATGTTTTTCTGAGTATGTCTGAACACAAAGAAATACGTAAAAAAATTTTTTCATTGAGGAAAAAAAAATCAAATATAGCCAGGTACTATATAAAAAGTTACATGGAAATGTGATAAGCTTTAGAATATATGTATACTACATAGCTCAGACTGCCTGAACCAGCTATACAGTAGAGGTTATCCTCCAATTCACAATCTCTCTGCCCCAGACTTCCTATTGTTGGAATTGTAGGCATGCTATCCACACCTAGAAAAGAAAACAAACCTTTTGAAAATTCTCCTCTAAATATCAAAAAAGATAGTTACCCTCAGCTAAAAATGTAGGATACTAAGATTCACGTCTAGCAGGTCAGTGTGACAAGGAATTCCATAAACCCCCTCCCAGAAAAACTAATAAATTATAAATCTACCTCTCAATCTAGTATTCAAGAATCTCTGGTCACAGTCCTAAAAAAGTGAAATTTAAAGTATGTAACAATGGATCTAAGACTAACTCTTCTCTTCCCTTCCACCTCCATGACAAAGGAGAGTTACAGAACAGTACAGCCATGAACAGGGAGGGCTCCCTCCTCTCCAGCCTCCCAGCTAGCTATCTTCTAGCCTAGGGAAGGGCACAGTGCTTCTCATTCTACTGCCTGTTGCTGAGGCCGAGCTCCAGTTGAGTGTGGGTAAAAGGCACCCAGTGGCCAACCACTTAGCTCTGCAGGAATTGTGACATGATGAAAATGATATGGCCCGGGTGTTTCCTGACCTTCATCAACAGTTCATAAATTAGAGTTACCAAGCTAGAAGAGGAGGCAAGGGTAAGAAAACGTGAGCCTACTGTCCCTGCCTCCAGGCACTCAGCCGTTACATCAGGGCATCGCTCTGCCCCACTTCCCACTTAAGAGCCCCAAATCTAGTCAGAATGAACTCCAATCTCCTCAAAGAAACTGACAATCTGCAAGAAAACTGAAGTTTAACTGAAGGGTTTATTTTTTAAAAGGAAACAACTGTTGCAAAGGCACCCGAGGGAAAGATACAATGTCACTCCAGATAAGGCAAAACCACAGGTTGGTGAATCTGTGGAAGGAAGCAAGGGTAGATAGGAAGAGTGAGCTTTGAGATCAGAAAAATTTCAAACATATTCTCCCAGAAGTCAACAAAATGATAAAGCTTCAGCTAAACTAACCAAGACAAAAAGACTCAATTACCTCCCTCACAAATAAAAGTCATTATCAATCTCAGGAAAATAAAAAGGATCTTAAAGGAGCATTAAATGTTACCAACCACTAGGGCAGACAAGTTACCAAACAGAAAGTTTGAAAAACTGATAAAACAAATAAATACAAATGGTCAATCAAAAAAAAAAAAAAAAAAACTGTAACAAAAAAAAATTAGTCAGAAAAAATATAAATCCTAGAGTCAAATAGCTTTACTAGTGAAATCCCTTTCCTCCATATATAATTTTTTTGCTTGTTTCGAGATAATGTCTCACTATACAGCCCTGACTGTCCTGGAACTCACTAAATACACCATGTTGGCCTAAAACTCTGAAGAGAATTACCTGCCTTTGCTTCTTAGTGTTTGGAATAAAGGTTTGTACTACTATAACTCTCTCTCTCTCTCTCTCTCTCTCTCTCTCTCTCTCTCTCTGTCTCTCTGTCTCTCTGTCTCTCTCTCTCTCTCTGTGTGTGTGTGTGTGTGTGTGTGTGTGTGTGTCTGTGTGTGTGTGTATAAGAACTTTTCAAGCTTTCCAAAGACTTGTTCAAAAAAAGAAAACTGGGCCAGGCAGTGGTGGCGCACTCCTTTAATCCCAGCACTTGGGAGGCAGAGGCAGGCGGATTTCTGAGTTCCAGGCCAGCCTGGTCTACAGAGTGAGTTCCAGGACAGCCAAGGTTACACAGAGAAACCCTGTCTCAAAACAACAACAACAAAAAAACAAAAATCAAAAAAACAAAACAAAACAAACAAACAAACAAACAAAAAAACCCTGCAGGGAATGCAGGGAATACTTTCCAATTCACCTTGAGGCCAATATATAAGAAAAGTAGAGACTAGCACCTCATAAATGCAGATGAAGAGAATCCTGAACATTAGCAAACTAAGCAGTGTGTGTAGCACATGCTCATGGTGCCAGCATTCTCCTGAGGCAGAGACATATAATATAAGAGAGGCTGGCACAGAAAGGGAGGGGAAAGGAGGGGAGAAAGGAGGCAGCAGACAAAATCTCAGTCACCTATAAAGAGAATTATACATAATAACCAGGAGGGTTTTACCATAAATATGTAAAAATTCTTTGACTTGTAACAACTATTCATGTAACAAACTATACAGATTTTTTAAGCTCACAATTATTATAATACAATAAAGTGTTAGGCATAAAAACCCTTTATGATTAAAATGAGGAGAAAAAAAAAAAAAAAAAAAAAAGGAGACGATAGAAGGGAGCTTCCTCAACTTGATCCAGGATTCTAGAGCTAAAGTTATATTTAAACAGTGACAAACTAGAGGATCTGTTCCCCTACCAAAAAAAAAAAAAGAACCAAACAAACAAACAAAAAAACCCAACCCACCAGAAATTCTCCAAAGTGGAATAAGAAGTAAAACCAAAATATTGTATACTATAAATGTATCTCTATAATAATAAGATACTATGACTGTATCTCTATAATATTATACGTATAATACTATGATACAGAAATCTTTTTATTAATTTTTTTCATGCAGGATATTTTGACTATGCTTTCCTCTCCTCTAACACCCCCCCCCCCGAAATTCTCCATCTTCCTATCCAAGCAACTTTATGTTGTTTCTTTTTCAAAAGAAAACTAAACCACAGAAACTGAAGTCAAAATAACCAAGCAAAAGACCAACAAGGCAAAAATTGTCACAAGGCAAAATGAAATAAAAAGCTCCCCTCCCACAGGACATAGAGGGGTTTTTGTTTTTGTTGTTGTTTTTTCCAACTATTCCTGGAGCTGGAGACTGCCCTGGGACATGGTTGATACACCCAGTGACATTTTTGTTAGAGAATACTTGATTTTTTTTCATTGTTAATGGGTATCAATTGCAAGTAGCTTCTTGGTTAGGAACTGGAACCTCATGACAACTTTCTCTCAGTACTGGACCCTGTCCAACTTGAACCTGTGCAAGCCTTAAAGTTTGATGAAGACATCCCATTTAGGACCGAGTGTTCTCAGTCTGCACAATGTCCAGTTATAGATCTCTGGCCTATCTACTGCAAGAAGTTTCTCAGATGAGGACTGAGTGAGACATTAGCCTATGGGTACAGCAGTATGTCATTAGGTTTCATTTCATTCCTATGTTCCTTTAGCAGAGGAAGTAGGTTTTTCTCTAGGTCCAAGACCTAGCTAGTTGCAGGTTCTTGGCTACTTTATCAGCTTCAGTTATGGGTTTCATCTCATGAAGAAGGCCTTGAATCCAAATTGTCAAAGTGGCTAATTGCTCCCATAACATTTGTGCCACTACTGTATCAGAATGTCTTGCAAGCAGGTTGCAGGACTTGTAGCTGGGTTACTTTCTTTTGCACCATGTAGAGTATCTTCCAGGACCATGGATGCTAATTAGTAGGAGTGACGTTTCTTATTAGGTACCAGCCTGACTTTTATGTACTTTGTGACATAAGTATTCTCTTCAGAAATTGCACCTTAGAATTAAGATGTGGAGAGCCTTGGCAATAGTCTGTAATGTTTGCCAGATTCGATGGGACCCCATTGGTTAAGGATTCAACAAGATGTAAGTGTGTGAGCACTGGTATGTACCTATTCTGGCACCAAAGGTTTACTTAGTGGCATAAGATGCCTACTTGAGGCACTGTCTTTTCTGTTATTCAATGGCTCCATTTAAGTTCCTTTCATGCATGTATATACTTAGGAAGCTTCTACAGTGGCAGGTTTCCTTGTGCTTTTTCAAATGGCCTTCATTATCAGTTCTAGCTCTCCATTTTCCCTCCTTCAACTCTTCTCTCCTATCTCTTTCCCTATTTAATCCTATATTAGTTGCCCCTTTAACTCTCATAGCTTGATTTTTATCTCTCCTTCCTTCAAAAATCTTCCCTGAACCAATCCCAGTCTCTTATTAGGTACTTAATCTCCCTGGTTATTCAGATGGTAGCACTTATTTTGAAAGCTTAAAAGCTAACATCCACATATAAGAAAGAACATGTGATACTAGTCTTTGGGATCTGGGTTACCTTACTCAGCATGGTTTTGTTGTTGTTTTGCTTTATTATAGCTCCATTCATTTACCTGCAAATTTTGTTTTTCTTAACAGCTCAACGATATTCCATTGTGTAAATATACCATGGTTTCACTATCCATTCAGCAGTGGATGGACAACTGGCTGCTTCCAATTTCTGGCTATTACAAATCAAGCAGCAATATGCATGCATGGGCAAGTGTCTCTATGGTATGGGGTAGAGTCTTTTGGGTATATACTCAAAAGGTGGTACAGCTGGATCTTGAAGTGGATCAATTCACAGCTTCCAGAGGAATCTCCACACTGTTTTCCGTGTTAGCTGTACAAGTTTTCACTGCCACCAGCAATGAATAGATGTTCCTCTTTCCCTGCATCCTTACCAGTGTGAACTGCGCCATTTATCTTGGCCAAGATAAGATGAAATCTTAGGGTGGTTTTGATTATCTTGATGGCTAAAGCATTCTAAAAAGTGTTTCTTAGCCATTTGAGCTTCAAATCTTTTAAAAATTCTCTGCATAGTTTTGTACCCCACTTTTTAATTGGGTTGTTTTCTTGATGTTCTGACTTTTTGTTTGTGTGTTTGTTTGTTTACTTCTTTATATATTCTAGATATTAAGCCTTTACTGGATTTGTCATTGGTGAATTGTCCAAATGATGGGTGTCCTTTGCAACACAGGTTTGCAGTTTCATGAGGCCCCATTTATTTAATTATTTTATTTGTGTGTTTTGTCTATACATATATCTATATACCTCCTACAAGACAGCTGCCTGTGAAGTCCAGAAGAGGGTACTGGATCCTCTGGAACTAGAATTACAGACAGCTGTAAAATGCTATGTGGGTGCTGAGAATCAAGCCCAAGTCCTCTGGAAGAATAGCCATCTTTCCAACCCAGAAGTCCCACTTATTAATGCTTGGTCTTAGCGCCTGTGCTATCTGTATTCTGTTGAGAAAGTTTTTTCCTGTGCCATTGAGTTAAAGGCTATTCTCTTCTTTCTCTTCTATCAGATTCAGTATATCAGGCCTTATGTTGAGGTTCCTGATCCATTTGGAGTTGAATTTTGTGTAGCATGATGAGTAAGGACCTATTTTCTTTCTTTTACATGCAGCCATTCAGTTTGACCAACACCATCTGTTGAAGATGCAGTCTTTTTTCCCCAATGTATATTTTTGGTTTATAGAAATCTTATTTTTATGCGTGCTTTGCCTGCACAAATGTCTGTGTACCACATCTGTGTAAGTGTCTACAGAGGCTAGAAGAGGGCATCTGATCCCTGGCAATGGTGTTACAGACAAGTGTAAACCATCATGTAGGTGCTAGGACTTGAACCAATATCCTCTGCCAACCAGTGCTCATAATTGCTGAGGTATCTCTCCAGCCCAGTAGACATAAAAATCTTAAGTAATCATGAAAACCACAAGAAGGAATAATCCAGCAATATTCGCCAATGTAATCCTGTACACTTGAAATTGGGGAAGGGGGAGGCTTCATTTATAACATCAAGAAGATTTAACAGGAATACATTTAACAAATACTAAACTCATACCCTTTTAAAAATAACATAAAATACTAATGAAACAAAACATCAAAAATCTAAACAGAAAACAATGCTGGGTGCCCGCTTCCTTCAGACCACATTTAAAAAAAGAAACCATGTATAATCCTATCTAAATCTCAAAATAAAATCTGTAAAACTCAAAAGCAAAACAACTATAAACATTCATTAGATTTGGCAATGGAGTCTTCAATATGACATCAAAAGCAAAAGCAACCAAGGAGAAGAAACAAACAAAAAATTATATGTCAAAAGATTTTGTGCTATGAAAGACACAATCTCAATCTTGACAGTATAGGACCATCCTACACACTAGGAAACAGTATTTCCAAATCATGTACTGGTGAGATCTTATACCCCGAATATATGAAGAACTATTATTCAATGATGAGATTAAACACAGAAAAATTATCTAAATACACATTTCTCCAAAGATACACAATCAAAACCACACAAAAAGATGACTAACATCACTAGTCACTAGAAAAATTTCAATCAAAACCACACTGTGGCAGCACGTTCAGACTTATTATTAAAACTGACTTAAAAACCATAAGCAGTCAGATAATGACAAGAACTAGCAATCTATGGAGAAACTGGAACCTTCTTCATACAGTGCTGACTAGAACACAGAACAGTGCAACCACTTTAAAAAAGTAGTGTGGCAGTTCTTTAAACGGTTAGTCACTAGACAACCTGATAACTCTATTATCAACACACACGCATGTATGCACGCTTGCACTCACAAAGAGAGAAAGAGAAATAAAAACCGAATGTCTGCATAAACACTTATTATATACATGTAAACAGTGACATTACTCATAATGGTCAGTGAGGAAAGAGTTCAGCTGTGTATCCAGTGATGGGATAAACAAGTACTTGTTCTCTCTCTCTCTCTCTCTCTCTCTCTCTCTCTCTCTCTCTCTCCCTCTGTATGTATGTATGTACACACACACACACACACTCTATTCCATACAATGAAATATTATTTGTCCACAGAAGAAATGAAGCATTGATCAGGGGCCATCACAAAAATTCAAATACTGTATGATTCCATTTGTATGAAATGTCCAGGAGAGGAAAACCTATAAATACAGGCATCAGTTGAGTAGAGGTGAGGACTTTGGGGGCCAGGCCTTTCTGATGATGACAAAGTGGCTTAAAAGACTGCGGTGACATCTGTGTGACTGTGAGTATATTCCAAGCTACTGCACTGTACATATGACAAACAGGTAAAGGGCATGGCACAGGAGTCAGTCTGAAATCAAGAGGCGTTCAAAGCTTTTACCTAGCAAGTGAAAGGGGAAATTCATTTACTAAAATATTATGCAACACAAAGCAGAGGACTGTGCCTCAAACAGCCCAACTTAATCTCCTGTGTAACACTGCATTCCAGCTTCTGAGAGAAAAAGCTCAGGAGGCTCCAGTGCTTAGAGGAAGTGGCCATGACTGCTTTAATTCCAGAGAGCCAGGATGAAAACAGCAGTTACCTTCCTTCTCCTTCCCTACAGTTAGGACACGAGCAGGCAACTCTTCGGAGCCTCTTGCCAGGTTGCACCTCTGCATCAGAGGTCTGCTGGCCTTGCTGCAAATGCACTTGTGTGAGTTGGTCAGGACTAACAGCACCTATTGTCGCATTAGCGATCCCTCCAACTGCCACCGTTACAGGAGCTATTGTAGCCTGCTGGACTTTCACTCCATCCTGTCCTTGCTGCTGACCTAAAAAAAAGACAAAAAAACAGAGCATTGTAATGTTTTCTGCTTCTAAAATGATGGTGAAAAAAAAATCAACATGGACATTTTAAAGTTTAAACTGTTAGGGTTTTTTTGTTCGTTTTTGTCTTTTTAACAATACACAAAAATCAAAGGGCTTAATGATACAATATTTACCCAGCTGCTGGGATTCTATATAAACATAACCACCTGACTGAAATCCTGTGAGGACTCTTGAGATTTCTGAAATACTGATCCCTGGGTGATTATACATAAGCATATAAACATAAACCCTCATTACTATTTATTACAATTTCCAATCAACAGCATAGTGCATTTGTCAAGAAAATACATGAACAAAGGTGGTGGTGGTGCACATCTTTAATCTCAGTGCTAGTAAGCAGAGGCAGGCAGATTGCTAAGTTCAAGGCCAGCCTAGTCTATAGATCTAGTTCCAGGACAGCCAGGGCTATACAGAGAAACTCTGTCTCTAAAAAAACCAAATCAAATAAGAAAATACAGGAATAAAAAATAACTAGCAGAAGAATTAAATATTATAGATTATTTCTCATTTAGAAACAACTACGCAAACATGTCCTTACTAATGACAAATTTTATTTTTTAGCATGCAAACAGAATTGAATGGAAACATTCAATTCGAATGATCAATTGAATGGAAACTCACTTTATTGTTTTGAAACAGGACCTTGCTACTATGTATAGGTAGCAAAGGCTGGTCTAGAGCTCACTATATAACTCATCTGGCCTCAAACTCACAATCCTCCTGCCTCAGCATCCTAAGTACTTGGGTTACAGGCAGATAGCATCATCACTCCCGTCCTAAGTGGGTTTAAATGTAAAAATCAACAAATTTACATACACACACACTCACAGTCATTACTGCAAACAGAATGGTATAAAAGTAGGCTGGAGAAAAATAAGCCCACTTCAGCTTCAGAACTGGCTGAAGTCATGTTATAATGTTGTTTAATTGTCTTTTTCTTTTCCATCCTTGCTTCCTTTCTTGAAACCCTCTTGAATGACTGAGCTGGCTTGATCACTCCCCTTTCTTTCTATCTATCACCATATGTTATAATCTACAGATGCTCAAGTCCCTACACAAATGACATAGCTCTGCATAGTACCTACACACAACATCCTCCCACAAACTTAATCATCACTAGTTTACCTATACCATCTAATTCAACCTATGTAAAAAGTTATAATATATTGTTCTTTTTTAAAAAACCCAGGAAGTTAGTGGGTGTGGTAGCATACACCTTTTACCACAGCCCTCAGGGGTGGAGGTAGGTAGATAGATCTCTTTGAATTCAAGGCTAGCCTGGTCTACACAGTGTGTTCCAGGAAAGCTGAGGCTTTAGTGAATCCTTGTAAAAAAACAAAACAAAACAAAACAAAAAACAAAAAACAAAAAAACAAAAACAAACAAAAAACAAAAACAAAAAAAACCCAAAAACAAAAAACCACACAAAAATTTTGGCTGATGAGATGAAGAGATATATTGCACCCACTGCCCAAATACTTCATTGGTGGGTTGGTTAAATCTTAGAATTGCACCTGAAGATGAAGTAGGCTGAATGGAAAATACATATTTTATTAGGAAGGGTTTCAGAAAGTTCAGTGTGTTCACCTTTGAATCAGCACCTATGGTAAGGGAAGTGGCCCAAGTAAGGCCCCATTTGTGAACTCATCACTGAATACTTGAATACTCTGGTTCTTATCGCAAAGCAGTCATCCTGACCTCCCTAAAATTCATGCCTCTTGTCAACTTCAAAAATCATTTCTGTCAAGTACTGTGGTATATACCTTTAATCTCAGCATTAGGAAGGCAGAGCTCTTTGAAACTAGAGGGCAGCCAGGTCTATAAAACAATTTCCAGGCTAGAGAGCATTACAGTGTGTGTCTGTCTGTCTGTCTACATGCCCCCTGCACACACTATTTCTGGGACTGGAGCTGAAGCTCAGTAGTAAAGGGCTTACTTCCCAATGTACAATGACTAACATTTAATCTCCACTTCCGGCCTCCACCCCTCAAAAAGGGGAGGAGGACAAACTTCTAATGATCAAGTTGGTTTTTCATAGGTAAAATCTTATATTGTAAACCAATATACAAAGCATAATTATAAACCAATATACAAAGTATAATTACTATGCCTTAATGTACCCTGTGTATTTACAAGTTTGAAATGTTCCACAAAAGATCCTTTAAGTATGACCTTGACTAAGCAAATTACTCAATCACAGTGACATACACCAAGGAAACAAACAGGACTGGGAACAGAGTTCTGTCTGAACAGACGCTGTACAGAATCCTTACAGCATGGTACCCAATGAAGTGCAGACAGTTCAATAATGGGAAGCATTCTTTACATCCTCTGAAGTCATGAGACATTCTAACCACAAATGTCCAGCTATCATTCACACAACAGGTCACACCTTTTAGGTTATGGTGATATCTAACATGATGTTCATTATCTTAAGAATTGCTTATAGATCCCAGAATCCTTGGAGTCCTTCACCATATCATTCACAAACTCTACAAGCCTCCATATTCTGAATATTTCTATCTGAGGTATATACAACTTGACTGATTATTCTGATGAATAATATAAAGCAAGGCACAGTTGGATTTACAGTTAAGTGTGGTAACGTTCTTCATCTGGAGCTGATTCCCTGAGCTGCCTTCATTTCTACTAGCAGTAGGCTACCAAACTCTACAGCAGGACACGTAAGGCCGTTGTGAGCCAGCATCTCAGACCTCACCTTGTTTGGCTCAGTCTGTTCCTGTAGCAGCATATTTTCCCTGAAAGTTGGGAGGAGCTAAGGTGGAAAGAGCAAGGAGAGGAAGAAGAGAAGGAAGAGGAGGAGCTGGGGAGGCAGAGATGTAGAAGCCATGGATGACCATGCATGTACAGAGAGCAGTCCTGGGTAACAACTTATATCTAGGTTGGTTAATTGGTTAACAGTTCCAATTGTGTGGGCATCTTGATATTTGAACATTACAAATATATAAAGCTATTGGATAATCTTTAATCATTAGAGTCTCATTTCTACCGGGCATTGTATGGATGGTGGGACGGTCTGGGCACAGCCTAGCCTTGTGGAGACAGCATGGAAGATTGGCAGAGCCATCTCCCACGCTGGCGTCTCATGGGTGGCAGGGCCGGTGTCTCTGGCTGCCTGAGCCGGAGGTGTATTCTCAGGCCTAAGCTAGTTGGGAAGATGGTGGCTGATTAAGAACAAGCAAGATTGGGAGCTGCCATTTTAAATATCTCCCTCAACATGTTCCTTATTCTTCTGTCCCAAAACAAATGAGTGTTCTTTACAGGCCTTTTTTACATACCTTCCAGCTCCAGCAAGGTTGCCTTTGCTTTTAGATCTCTGGATGGTTGACTCTTTAGTGACGTTCCAGTTTCAGTTCAAACCTCCTCTCTTTAGAAATGCCATTTTTAATCCTATGTTTGAAATAGTTCCTCTGTCTTAATCATTTCCTAGTTTTGTCCCTGATATTTTTCTATTTCATCCCATTTGTTTTGCATTTAGTGTGTGCACAGAGCACACGAGTGGAAGCCAGAGGAAGACAGAGTGTCGTGCTCTATCACTCTCTACCTCATCTCTGGAGACTATATCTCTCACTGAAACTGGAGCTAAGCTAGCTGGTGGTCAGCAAGCCTTACCTTGCCCTCAGCTTCCTGGGGTTATAGGTATGTATGTAGCCATGGCAGCATTTTATGTGTTTTCTGGGAATGTGAACTCATGTCCTAAAGCCTGAACAGCAAGTAATCTTACCACCTGAGCCCTGGGCCCTCAACACACTTCTGAATGTTCAGTGCCAAAAAAGCAGGTAAATTATACTTATTTTTCCCATCTCTAGCACCAGGAACAGTACCTAACACATAGCCACTCAATCAGATGGCTAATTATTTATAGTATTTAAATAAATAAAGCTTAAGTACCCCATTTTGGTCAATGAGAGTCCTTACATTCATAAGTACAATGCATCATTTTGGGTGCTCCCACTTTTTGATTTCTTGAACTAATCTCACAAGATCACGATCCATCTGCCTCAACCTCTCATCTAAGTACTAGGAATACAGGTGCAGGTCAGCAAGCTCAACTCAGGCTAGTTTCCCCAAAAACCTATGGCATCCAATAACCATGGAGTTAAGGGGTACTACTGTAGGCCGAAGAGATGGGTCAGTGGTTAAGTGTGTGCTATTTCTGTAACTAGAGTTTAGTTCTAAGCACCTATGTCAGTACTCCAGTTCTGTAGGATCCAAATGCTCTGTTCTTGCCTCTGAAGGCACTGCACTCAGGTGAGCAACCCCTGTCCCCCAAGATGATTAAAAATAAAATCTTTACAAATGAGAAGGTGCTGCTGCATAATAACTTTACTATTATCCGGATCATTATTATGATCTTGCTAATTTGTGTCTGCCAGTCTGTGCAGATCCTTCCAGAAGGCAGCGGCGGAGGGTGGGGGAGTAGTAGAATGTAACCAAAAAATGTTCAAAGGGCGCTATTCTGAACACAGAACCTCCATGCTCACTGTCAATGGTTGGTTGCAGTCATGTGCATGTGAAGTACTGCACCACATGGACTTCATTTATGGTCTGCAGACTTTCTTCCATGACAACACATTACCAGGCTGCTCTGCTGCCTGTGCAGCTGCTCATCATCCCGTTCCTGATGCAGTACTTTCTGGACTTCCAACTCGTTAGTCAGAAACGTCTCCCCTCTCTCTTCAGTTTAGCCAGCATTTACACACACATTCTTACAGATTTATCTGTTTTCTTTGTTCTTTATTGGTCGTTTGCTTTTTAAACTATTAGAGTTAGGTATAGGTATGTCTCCCATCACTGCTAAATGTCATGATGGAAGTAACTGAAAACTTATTTGTTAGTAAACCTAAAGATAGTCTTCAACTTAATCTTACCCTCACCCCTGGTCACTTCTCCCAAGTGCTCATGTGCTTTACTGATCTCTCTGCATTCTTACCACCTCACCTCACCTCACCTCACCTCACCTCACCTCACCTCACCTCACCTCACCTCACCTCACCTCACCTCACCTCACCTCCTCACTGTCCTTTCTAGGCTGCTTCTCCTCCCCTTCACAATATAATGCTTCTCTCTAGGATGCTGGCTTTTCAACTTGACTACTTGTGAGGGTGATCTCATCTGCTTTCATACAGTCATGTGTAAGCCAGTGCTTCCCAATTCTATCCCTTGCACTCAGACATCTCCTAGGAGTGTCAGTTTATCACTATCTTATGCCAGGAAGCATTTCCAAATAGATTCCTCAGAGGCAATCTGTCTAAAACCCAGACAAATTAATCTAGCTCTTTTAACTGTCCAAATAAGAAATCTAGAAGTCTTTCCTGACTCCCCTTCATCTTTTCCATCCCACACAACAGAAACTATCATTTAATACCTACTGTGAGGTAAGAAATTTACCAATGTTTTATATACTAACATTCCAATAGACTTATTTTTGCTGTCCCCATGTTAAGATTTGAAAATTAAAGTTTTTAAATGATATGGAAACTATCTAAGTTCACGAAGCAGATGCAGTGAAAAAGCCAACTTCAGAGACCATCTTGATTTTAACATACAAATTCCTTACGTTGGTCTACGGGCCCCCTTGAGAGTACGTCTCCAATTTGTCCACAGTCTCCACCCAATTGCTTGAACATTAGGACAGGCAGGCCCAATCACCTTTCATCAGTTTTGATTCTTGCAACATCCCTATTGCATGTCTAGCTCACCCCTGAAGTCAATGAGCACCACATGGAGTTCACCATGGAGTACGTTTGCCTGATGGCATCTTCTCTTGGGTTCCTCTTCCACTCTGCTCTCATCCCTACATTCAGTGAGATCCTATATCCTTTAGGGACTCTTGCTTCCTTTTCTTTAGGACTTTGACACATTCTCCTAACCCAATATCTCAGTCTTACACTATTCACTACAACTTCAATGTTTATGTTCTCAAATTATAGCACTACAATCAACCATGGCTTAAAGTGAACAACTGAGAAGTTAAATATGATACACTGGGTGATTCCCATATCAGTTATAAGTGACTGGATTAAAGCATTTCAAAGACTTAGACAAGCGCTGTGGCACAGGAGGAGTAAAGCAAACAAAATGGTGTCTGGGGCTTGTCAGTCTCTTGTGTCACAGTGGTAAACACGAGATCACAACTTCCGAGGAACGATTTACTCTGGCTCAGAGTTTTGGAGGCTTCAGTTGATGGTCACCAGTCTGTGTTTCTGGGCCTGTAGTAATGCTGAACGTCACCACAAACAGATGTGGCAGAAAAAAGCCATTCACTAGTGGCAGTTATTAAGATCAAGTTATTAAGGAAGAGGTAAGAATAAGAGATATCTGTCAAAGACTGTTGAGATAGCTGACGGAGTGAAGGTGCTTTCTACCAGTCCTGATAACTTGAGTTCAATCCCCAAGACCCTCATGGTGAAGAGAACTTACTACAGCAAGCTGGCTTCTTGTCTTCATGTGTGCCCTGTGCCACTAAACTAATTACTCAAAAAGACAAAAGCATGCCTTATTACTCTAATTCCCCAGCCAGGCCCCACCCCCAACAGCTCATTCAGGATGAATTCATCATCCTACAAATAAAGTTAGCAACGTGATGATATAAGTTGAGAACCAATCCTTCAATACGGGAGTCCTCTTAGAGCACATTTCATATCCAAGCCCAACAAAAGATCTGGATATCATGCTTCTTAACTACAAAACAACCTTGCATCATGTAAGGTTTCCTTGCAGGTAAACTACAACCTCAGAAAATTAAGGAATAGCCAAGCCACCTCTGTATTTAAGTGAATGAATAACAAAGGACTTCCAGGTCTATTTACAAACGTTGAGTCATGTACAATTTGAAAACCAATAATGAGATACTAAATAATCACAGAGTAATAGTACTTCTAGACTCAACAGTCAACAGTCTTTGGGGCAAACACTCCTCTCTTAGAGTTATAATTCCCTGTACAGTTTCTTCTTTTGAGATCTGGAAAGAAGAATCAACTGAAATAAAGCATATTTATTTAGAATACATAGTACAATGTCTAGAATACAATGAAAACTCCAAAGAAATGTCAACTGTAATAAATGCAAAGCCATAAAGTTCATATAGTACAGAGGTTAATAACAGACATTCTGATTTCTACATCTCTGCATGAGAACAGTTGTAGTTGCATCTAAAATGAGGCCATTGAAGACCCAGCTAAGGGCTTGGTCCCAGCTTGCTGCTGGGAAATGGTGGGAATTCTAAGTGGGACCTAACTAGAGTTTTTAATGGGGCAGGGCTCTGTCCCTGGAAGGAGATTATGGATCTTGGCTTTTCTGTCTATGTCCCTGGGGTAAACAGCTTTGCATAACATGTTCAGTGGAGATGAGCTGTATTCTCTCCACCCCTAAAGGCAAGGGGGTGAAACCTCCACAACTATGACTTACTTTAGTGGTTTTTTTTTTTTGCTTGTTTGTAATTTCATTATTTCAGGCATTTTTACAGTAATGGAAAGCTAATAAACACAAGAATGTAGTATACAAGTAAGAGTTATTCATTCCTGCTTATATTTGATGTCTAATATTTCTAGCAAAATAAAAATAAATAGAATCTAATGTAAAACACTTACCTGTAAAGATAATAAATTCAAACTTCTCACAATGCGCACAATAAAACAATGTACACAATATATCTACACTAGCTACAAGAAAGTCATTCACCATACAGAACAATGAATAGAATATTTAAAAGCATAATCCCAATGCAGAATGCTGCTAGGAATTAAAGTTTTAAAAAGTGAAGAGTTAAGTAGTAAAAAAAAAAAAAAAATCCTCTTAAGAACCCAGCATGGTGGGTGGTACACATCTGTAATCCCAACAGTGGTGAAGCTGAGTCAGGAGGATCATAAATTCAAGGTCACCCTGGCTTACATAGCCATTTCCAGATCAACGAATCACTACATTTCCCTTTAGGGTTGGAGGACAAATAGGAAGAGTCTTAATCAGCTTAAGAGATTTCTAGATTAGAGAAGAGAGACATTGTTAAGTTATGTCACCCTTGCTGGGCGGTGGTGGCGCATGCCTTTAATCCCAGCACTTGGAAGGCAGAGGCAGGCGGATTTCTGAGTTCAAGGCCAGCCTGGTCTACAGAGTGAGTTCCAGGACAGCCAGGGCTACACAGAGAAACCCTGTATCGAAAAAAAAAAAAAAAAAAAAAAAAAAAAGAAAAGAAAAGAAAAAGAAAAAGAAAAAAAAGGTATGTCACCCTTATCCAATCCAGAGAAAAGCTGTCATATAATGTCACTCATGCTTACTGAATTGACTAAATTGGAAGAATGAAACTTATTTTATACTTAGCCCATTGCATTTTCTCTTCTAAAACATAGGGCAGCTATCTAAACTTCTCAAATTTACTCCCCTGAGTAGTAAACACAGATATAAACCCAAATTAGCCTGAATCCAGAAGTGTGCATTCTTTTTAAGATGGGTATATTCTTTCCTTGGGAATTAGGGATATTATTTCAGGTCTGGAGACAAAAAAGATCTATATGCAAATGTATTACTTGTCTATCAAATCAGGTGTCTAAAATGCCCAACACTAACACCTCTGGCATCCACATGAACGTGCACATATGTGTACACACACATACATGCACACACACAAACACAAAGCTTAGTGAAAACAAAGACACGCTCCTTGGAATATCCCTAAACTAGGAAGGAAATCACCCATGTAAAAAGCCAGGCATGGCATCGGCTGCATATGCCTGTACTTCTAGTTTATGTGGTAGGTAGGGGTAAGGAAGCAAGACCACTGGCACTCATTGGCCAGCCAGTGAACTTTGGGTTCAGTGAAACAGTGTCTCAAAAAATAAGGCAAAGAGAGATTGAGAAAAATGTCCAACACTTAACACCTCTGGCAGCCACATGAACATGCACACAAACACAAAGCTTAGTGAAAACAAAGACATTCTGGTGTTTTGTTTTTTTTTACTTCTAACTATTTCTACTTATTTCAATTTCTTAAAACAAGTACAGCCTCCTGTCACCCACTATCCATATTGAGCCATCTAATATATAAATGTGACAACAAATATGCCACATAAATTCCACAGAAAGCTACTTTCAGGACAGATATTTAACCTTGTCCTGTTAAGGGGAGAATTTACATGGCCTGGTCCTTGCTGTCATGCTTATATAAGGAGTACTCTGGCCAGCACAAAGCTACCTTTAATTCCCTAATCACATCATGCTATTATATGAATCCGCCCTTTGACTGTGAATGTCTTTTCTCTATTAATCTGGCTAATTTCAAGCCATGAGCTATTCTTCATCACCTCCTCCAGGAAAGCTTCTTCACAAATTTCAAGGATTACATCCTCACAGGAGGACTCTTAGGTCCTCACAGGAGACGGTTCTTGTATTTAAATGCATTATCACACTATAGCTAGGATATATAACTAGGATTTCAAGCCGCCAACATCCTTCACTGAACATATGTATTCTATATAGGTCTGCCACACCACCTGGCTCCTAACAAGCTCAACTGCTATTTACTAAATGAATAAAAACAATCACTCCAAAGTCAGAATTTCTGTGTCAGTCCCAAGGCATCACCTTCTTTCTGTTTTGAAACTTTTCTGAAGTGTATTCTATACTTATATATCTATCACCCTATTTCAATAGCCGAAGGTTTGGCTTAGCATTCTTAAGCTTTATGGAGAAGAACTGTCCTGCCCAAGTTTCTGTAGTAGTAAAAATGAACCATATAGCTCACAGGATGGCACAAACAATAAGGGAGGACCTTACTGTTTCAATCCCTAGGGTTCAATTCTAGAACCCAGGTATAGATTCCAGGCATGTTAGTGCATGCTTACAGTCCCAGTCCTAGTGAGGTGGAGTCAGGAGGATCACTCTGGGTATGTGAACAAGCACACATACATCTCAGAATACATGCACATATGGCAAGAACAGCGAAAACCCTGAGTGAATGTGTACTGTTATCGACATGAGCATGACGATCATCAGGACTCCAAGGATTCAGACCCATTGGCTTTGGTGAAGTCATTCCCATATGGGTCAGGCTCCTAAAGGCAAATCTGCTCTGGGGTCTAAGTATGAGCTACTGAAGATTGATCGGTGTATCGAAAAATTAACTTCAGCTTCTTCCTCCAGAATGTTTACAGCCCGAGACTGCTGGCCTATAGAGACTTTCTACTGAGACTAGCCAACTCATCTCCCCGTACTGTACTTAATAAATATGCTGAGGTTCCAGGTTGCAGGGATACTTAGCAGGTGTTACTCCATAATGTACATACCCCACCCAAGTAGAGCATTTCTGTACATGTGTCTGAGTAACTGTCCTTTCCTCATTCACTTGCCGTCCCTAACTCGGGCTTCCAGGACCCAAGACAAGAAGAACCAGGCATACATTTAAAAATAAATGAACATGCACTACACCCGTGCTGTCTAATACAGCTATATCTAAAGGCATTGACTATTAGCACTAGAAACAGAGTGCATCAGCCATAATATGAATTATTCTTTTACGTTTTACCTTAACAAACCACATTTAGCTTGGGATACTACACTAAAGAGTGTAGCCATTAGTTCTTAAACATGATCTGTACACAAAACCCAATGATACTCCTTACTCTTCTATACATCCTCTCAATGCTCAATACTGGCTAACTTAGCAGTAGGTATATCATTGTATTTCCCTTCTGCCAGAGAAGCTCCCGGTTTTTTTTTGTTTTGTTTTTGTTTTTTGTGGTTCAGGTTTCTCCTTCTGATTCTCAGAGACGGAATACAGCCCTCACTCAGGGTCTCATTCGTCAGCACTTCCATCTGTGTCCTTCACACTCTACCACCATTTCAATCCATCTCTACAGTGCTCACTTCCAAACCCAGAATGTTGATTCCGTTCCTGTCTCATATCCCGTCTCCACTACTCCAAAGGTTTTAGGAGGACCACAACTCACACTTATTCTATTCTTTTCTTCTTTTTTTCTGAATGCCATTTCTTGAGGTCTTTTTTTTTTTTTTGCATTTATTTATGTGTATGCACATACTTCCAGAACATACAAGATATTTAACCTTAGCTAGTCAGGAAAGACATGCCTGTAAATCCAGCACTCAAGAGACAAAACCAGAAGAGTCTTGAGTTCAGCACTGATTATCCAGCAGAAACTTAATAACAACAAAAGTACTTAAAGGTCTTAACTGTGCTTGCTTTTAATGAGAATATAAGAATAACTCAGATAGGCTTAGTGACAAGAGCCTTTACCTTGTCAGCCCCAAATGTCTGGGCTTTTGCAAATTATTCTTACCAATTTCACTGGCTACAAGTTTAGACTTCTTTTTACTGATATGTATGCTAACTATATGGTCCAGATACTGGTTTATCCCAGGTAGGCTTGATTATATATATATATATATATATAAGCCCTTTCTAAATTAATTTACCTTCCCTTGCCTCTCAGAAAGGATACACATTTACACATCCCTTCTGTGACATGTTGTTTATCCTTATTCTGACATTGTCATTCTAAATCCACATTTCTACCCACACTTCACTTTCTAACATTTCTACCAAAATACATACTCAGTTTGCTGTTCTTTGTACCTGTTGATTCATGCTCATCAGGGTCTCCCTTTATTTAAACATCAGTTCAAGCTTCATGTAATTTTTATTTCTGCCCTGAATCTCAGTGACTACACCCTACTCTTGATTCAGAATCACCACCACTCATCATTCATCTCACTTTACTGTCTAGAATTACAGATTATTCCTACATACTAGAACATAAAATTTCTAGAAGGCAAAGATTTATACTTTTATTGTCTCAGAATTTAACCTTAGCTGGACAGAATAGACACACTTATAAATCCAGCACTCAAGAGATAAAAACAGAAGTGTCTTGAATTCAGCACTGGTTATCCAGCAGAAACTTAGTAACAACAAAAGTACTTAAACGTCTTAACTATGCTTATTTTTAATGAGAATATAAGAATAATCACAAAGCATGTGTCTGAGATTCTGTAAAAGGTAAAACATACCAACCAGGAACACTGACCATCAAAGGGGTAAAACAAGAAGGGAATAGTATTCTGCTATAATCACAGAGAATATGAGTAAAGGCTATCAATTTTATTACAGTAATCATCAACTAACCCTTGGGATTTTGTTGTTGTTGTTTTTCTATGCTCAAAATACACAAGAAAACATGGTTTCTGGCTGTCTATGCCTACGTCTCTAAACACAGACATTAATATTTACTTTAATGAAATCTGTCACACCAAAGGAAGCAGGAAGCTCATATTGATCAGTGTAAGAATTCCTAAAACACCTTGATAGTCTTAACTCCATAGATGTTTATAGCTGATCTTCCCAGCCCCGAAAATACAGAACTGGTACAGTATGCTCTGTCGGTTCTTAGGGTCATCTCTTAAAATAGATGCACAGTTTAAGGCCAAGAGAGGCTAGTCCAACACTTATGCTGTCATGGAGCATAGTCTAACCTCACAGTGATGGCTATTTTAAGATGCATCTCTAAACAGCAAATTGAACAACCAGGAAAACACTTGCTTTCTACTTGCAGGTGTAAAACTGAGACGGATCATTCTTGCCATAAATTCCACCCAGCACACTCTATTATGCAACCCGGACCCATCTTCAATTGCAGGAAGCTCAGCTGTAGCCATTCTCCTTTCATCTCCAATTAGGATGGGAGAGTATGAGCATTTTTGAAAAAAGTATCAGATATCTAGTATTTTTTTTTCTTGGCTGCAAACAACATTTGGCTTATGTTGGAAGGGTCAAAACACAGGCAGAGAAACAGCTTCATTCACTTTCCTGATGAGTTCAAAGTATGAATGTTAAAAAACCCTTTAGCGTAATAAACATGGACAAAAGAATCATTTGTGAACATGATGGATCAGACTAATTTCAATAATATAAAGAGGTGCTCAATGAAAGGAATAAACTTTACTGTAAATCTAACTATTAGCTTAATTTTTCCAACAGATGGCTACATTTCCTCTTCAAAATTGTTGCAAGAACTCAAATTCTAAAGTTTTTAAAAATTCCTTTATTGCAATAAACTTCCAAACCATGGGTCAATGATACTAAAATTACAGTTTTATATTTTATTTGTATGAATGTTTCATATACATTTCATCTAGGCACATGTAAGTGCCTGTGGAAGCCAGAAGAGGGTTCAGATCCTGTGGACCTGAAGATACAAATGGTTGTAAGTCATCATGTACCATGTGGGTGCTAGGAATTAAATCATGGTCCTTTGAAAAAATATTCAGTGAGTACTCTTAACCACTGAGCCATCTCTTCAGCCCCTGTATTATCATTTTTTTTTATATCAATGATTCAGTTCTCTAATTGCTCACTACTCAGGACCATTTTCATATATGCACACTCACCTGAACTCATGAAATGGATAAGAAATACATGATTTAAAGCAAAAGAGTCCATGGCAGATTACAGTCACACCCTTTTCCCTTTTACCATACTGGGGAGATGATTATTTTAGTTTTCTATTGTATTGACTCTAAGAAAAACTCAGGGTGCCTTTCTAGCCTGAGCAGACAATGATCTTGTCATGACCCAGCAGCAGTTTGGCATCCTGACCCTTGAAGATTCTGAATGGAAAGAGATGTGGCAAGCGATAATTCTAGACAAAGTAAATTAAAATTGGGGATTACTTTTCTGAAGTGCTTCGAACTAGAAGTGGTTTTGATTTCATCTGGATTTTTAAATATTTACACATATACAAATAAGGGGCAGGTACCTATACCCAACAATTTTAAGAAGGAAACTCTGTACATTTCCAACATGCCTGCCTGTATTCTACTTGACCCACTATAACGTCAGGTGGGAAATTTCTCACTTAAGAAGTCAACACTCAAAATTTTATTATTTTGGATTCAATCCCTAGTACCACCACTAACACCTTTTTTTTTTTTTTTTAAAGTCTAAGTTTGGAACCCTTGGAGCTTGTATTAAAGATACTTCTTAACCTGTACTATAAATTCATAAAATGGCTTTTAACATACATTTAGTTTAAGAGAACCACATAATTCTCAAAAGAATTACAAATGTGCACTATTTTTTAAATGTGTTCATATTTTAGCCATAAGAGAAATACAGACTAAAACTACTATCAGGTCCCATATCATCCCAGCTGAATGGTTATCATCTAGGGGACAAGTGACAACAAATGCTGGTGAGGATAATGGCAGACTAGATTTTATAACCCTTATGAAAATCGGTATGAAGACTTCTCCAAAAACCAAAAATAGATTTACTACACAACTCAGATATACTATTACTCTGTACATAGCCAAAAAACACCTCTATGTCATACTACAGAGATACTTATACATACATGTTTACTGCAGCTCACTTTACCAAAAAAATGAACAATGACAATGTGGCACATACACACACTGGAATTTTATTCAGACATAAAGAAAACTGAAACTGTTATATTTATATGGAAATAACTAGAACTGGAAAAATGATCATTAAGTGAGATATCTCAGTCTCAGACACTGCATGTTCTCTTCATGTGGATCCTAGTTTCTAATGGACACACACACACACACACACACTCTTAAGTGGGATTAAGTATGGGGAGAAGCCAGAAAACTAGAAAGAGGACCATGAGGTGTCAGAGGAGGATACACTAGGGAGGGAAGAGGGCAACAACACATGATATGAAAGGAGAAGTAAGAAGAGAAGGGAAAACAGGGAGGGAAGCCCAGAAGAATAGGAATGAGGAAGTGGGGATTACATCTGTACTAAATGTATACATATTTCTTATTATTTCATCAGCACTGTATTGAATGTTACATGTATCTAAAACAAAAGAGACACAGAAATCTGAAGTCATTAAGTTCTTTCAGAGGATGTTACCAGATTGATGTTATTTTTTTATAGTTTTAACTACAAAGGACTTTAAAACATCTTGTATGGCAGTCCATGTAAATATATACTGTTTCAGTATGAAAAATGCTAATATTAAAGCACAAGAAAAATGTAATTATGTAATGTAACTTTTATTAGAAGTTACAAAACCCATATTCAGAAAAGCAGATATACATTATTAATAAAAGGTTTTTTATTGTTGTGTATCTGTGTGCTTGTTCATTTGTGTGCATGTGCAGACCAGAGGCCAACCTTAGGTGTTGATCTTCAGGAGCCTTCCACCTTGTTTCTGAAGTCCAGTTCTTTTATGTGCTTGGATCTAACCAGGAGAAATAGGCTGGCTGGCCATCACCCCCTCCCCCCAGGACCCTCCTCTTCTGCTGCCCCATGCTGGTCTCATGACTGGATGCCATCACTTCTGGCTTTAGGTTCTGGGGGTGGCACTCAGATCTTCCTGCAGATGTAAGCACTTTACCCACTCAACTATAGCCTCAGTAAAAGTGTCTCTCACATTACAGATATGTGAGGTAGGAGATTCAAAAAATAAAACACTGAGTTTCCCCCTAACAAAACAAACATACCTAGACTATCATTTCATAATTCAAGGTTGTACTATTAAAATGATAAAAACAACAACAACAAAAACCTTGCTACACACTTTATTCAATACAATTAAAGAAAAAGAAAATCAATGGGGTCAAAGCAGTCTGGCTTCAGCTATAGATTTCCCAGGTCATTAGACCAATGCTAAATGTGCAAATTTTCCTAGATTGTTTATTTAATGTTTTGTTAAAACCTAATTCAAAGAGAGAACGGAAGAAAGGAAGGAAGAGAGGCAGGGGAATAGGGAGGGAGGGAAGATAGGAGGGAGGGGCAAGAACTTTTCTTATTAAGGAAACAAACCAAGATATGGTATAAGCAAGATTTTCACTGGAAAAGATTTAATGCCTTTCTCACTAAGTTAAAACCTATTTAAGCATCAAATGAAGAAGACATCAGTTTAACCTAATCTTACCTTTCAACATAATTACAAATTTTCAGCTATTCAAGGATATGAGCAATCTTAAGTGTCTACATGGAAACCATTTCTTAGGCCTCATTATCTTCATTTATTCCTTGAAATGTAGAAAGCCAACCATAAATCCCCATTTACATAAAGATCCAGCAATATAGCATGTGTAAAGCCCTCCCTCCCCACTGCTCTTGCATATATTTATCTTTTAATATTCTGGGTGCCCCAACCAGAAAAAGCAAAGAACAAAACAATTATACAGCATACACTACTCCCTAATCATTGTGGGGTGTGTGCATGCCTGAGTGTGTTGTGCACATGTGTGTACAATACAAAGGTCCCTGGCTGGTTTCTTTTTCAATCACTCTCCACCTTAACTATTGAGACAGGATTTCTCACTGAACCTGGAGCTTGCTGACTGGCAAGACTGCCTGATTTTGACTATCTTCATTCTCCAGTGCTAGAATTATAGCAGAATGACTATGCCCATGTCCAGAAGAATGGTCATGTCACATGAATGGCAGAGATCCGAACTCAGTTCTCATGTTTGCCAAACAAGCACTTTACCGACCAAGTCATCTCCCAAGAAACTTAACTTTTCATTATAATTCACTGACCTTCCCAACCAACTTTTCCTCCATCTATCTCTATTTATAAGATGATTATTTGACACTAATTTATCAAAAATGCAAATGGAACTGTGGAAATGGCTCAGCAGGTAAAAACTGCTAGTTGTACAAACCCAATGACCCAAGTTCAGTCCCCAGAACCCATGTAAAAAGCAAGATGTGGTGGTGTGCATAAATAAACCCAGCATTCCTAGGGCAAGATAGGAGGTGAAAACAACAGAAGTTTCCTGGTAGCTGCATTGCAGGGTGGTTAATCTGGAATATGCACTGCAGTAGCACAAAAACCCAGAGACTCTGCCTCAACAAAGTAAAAGGGAACAACGTCCCCGGTGTCCTCTGACCTCCCCATGTACACCAGGTTGTGTGCTCGCTCTCCACCCCCAACACAGACACAGAAAGTTTTATACTGGCTTATTGTGGTTACATGTTTCTAAGTTTGCAAATCTACTCCTGAAAACAAAATAAACAAACAAAAAAACCCTATTACAGGTAGCTAAGAGAGATACTGGGTTAAGCTAGTAAATAAAATGTATGAAATAAAATTTAAATGAGCATATTAAAATTTAAGTTTAAATTTAGGGTTTTTTTTTTCTAGAGATTATTCTACATATTAGATCAATTCCTTGACAGCCAAATCACTACTACCAGACACAGAAACAGACATAATTAATTTTAAGACCTTATTTTCTTGAGGAGAAAAGCCAGCAACACTTGCCTATAATTATTATTTTTTTTCCTAACAAAAAGCTTCTAATACCTGAGTATATCTTTAACCCTGAAGGACTTAAAGCTGCATTATTTTGATTCTGCCAGTTGATTTGGGTAAAACACATCCAATATGGGCTTTAGTTTTTGTTGCTATTTTTAAAATAAACAAAAACAGCTGAAACAAGGTGACACGTTAGACTGAATGTGAACCGGTCTCTACAAGCGCATCTACTTAACAAGTGTTAAGTAGACTTGCCAGTTGGTGGCACTGTTCTGAGTTCTGGAAATTCTTGGTGACACTGGTTCCCAGTTCCCATACTCTGTGCTTGTCTACCATGAGGTTAAAGACCTTCTCCTCCATACACTCCTGCAACCATAATGTTCAGTCTGTGGTTGGCTGGCCTCATGCAACCAACATTGGCAAACATCATGGCTGCATGTGCGTAAGTATTCACCTACATATATGGATGGATGGATAATCATACCTCAGCACCAATCTGACTCAGTTCAGATGTCTAAAAAAGAAAAAAAAAAAAACCTTAATTTTCCTTAATACTATTTCTTAGCAGTAAAATGTTTTGGCTAAATATAGCTTTTAAAAACTAATATAAGCAATATTCCTATGATTAAAAATAATGTTTTGGTAGAAAATATCCACTGAAGTTTGTTACTTAAAATTTACAAAAGGAAGAGGCAAACTGTGCCACAGATTTAGGAGGAGACACATGTGGAAGCAATGAGTGACAATCAGGAAGTAGAAGGGAAAGAACTGAGGGAAAGAGCCCTTAGTGTGGTGTCTGCAGGAAGGAGTATGTAGGACACAGTAAGCAAGATTAGATCTAGCAGGCTAATTCACAGGGCTCTAGGACTTGGCTAGCCACCAGGTTTAGTGTATTTGGCCTGAATGACAAGAACATCATAAAAAGAAACTACTCAGCTGGTAAAGTGTTTGCTGCCCAGCATGAGAACTCGAGTTCCATCCCTGGCACCCATGCACATAAAATGCTAGGCATAGTGGCATCTGCTTGCAGTCCAGCACTGGAGAGACAGAGAAAAGAAATTCTAGGGTGCACTGGCTGGCCAGCCTATCTGAATCAGTGAACCCCAAGTGCCCAGATAGTTGTTGCAAGGGGCAGCCCTGCCAGGGCCAGTAAGGCTTCAAAGAGCAAAGCATTATTTTGAGACCTTATCTCAATAAATAAGGTGAAGGGGGCTGCAGATAGCTTAGGTAGAAAACATGCTTGCTATGTAAGTACAAGAATGTGAGATAGGATTCTAGCACCCATGTAAAAAGCAAGGTGTGGCCAGGAGTGTCTGTAACCCCAGTAGTGTGTGTATGTGGTGGGGAGGGTGTAGGAACACTCCAGTTTATTCAATACCAGCATAGGCCCAGCTTTAGTGAGGTACTGTGTTGTAGTAAACATTTATCCCCAATAAGCCCATGTAAAAACGTACAACTCAGTTACAATATTTATAAGCTGTACAGCTAGATTGGGCAGACTTACCACTACACTACTCCATTCTGCTGCTATGAGACCTCTTGTTACTTGTGGCTTCTCTGGGCCATGTGGTTCTGTTCTATCCTCTTTCCACCTACTCTTTCTCTGTAGTCTCTGCCCCCTGACCCCCATTTCCCTACTATTCCCCCACACACCATACATACACATGCACAAAGCAAAACACTCATACATACACACACACACATATTAAAGATAAATGAACCTTTAAACAAGTGGAAGGCCCGTAAGAATTAACTGGTTGAAGCTCAGGCCTCCACATACCCACACAAGCATTTATTCACAAGAAAAAATGAGAAAAAGAGGGATCAAGGTCCAGATTTATTTGTACTAGAAATTTCACTGGCAGAATAACTATCATCACTTCAAACTGGTTAACTATAGAAGAGGCAGTAAAGCCTCAGACAGCAAAGCATCGCAAACATAAAAGACATGCTTAAAACACTGTTATGGGCAAGTAACAAAAATATATTCTTAATGATACTATATATTTTCATTGCAGTTATAGATGTTAAGTTGCTACATAGCAAGGAGTAAGAGGGAAAATACTAAATATATACACAATAATTCAGAAGATGAAAGGCAAAACATAGTGACAAGACATCTATTCATTGCTCTGGCACTTACAGATCATTTTCACATATACTATTTATTGATTCCTCAGAAAAAGTGTCTGCTATGCAGATGTAACCTTCATTTTACAGTTGTTTATAAGGGGATTCAGGTACGCAGTAGAAACCTCCACATGTCAGACTATCACTAGCAAAACAGGACAGTTTAGGTGTTGTACACTGCTATTTTCATTAACACCACAACATCCCTTCAGCTGAACCTAATCTACAGAGTACATACAAGTAAGATTACTACTCACTCCTGAACACCAAAGGCCACTCAATGATCTTAGGGAAACAAGTGTGAATAACCTAATGAAACAGCATGAGATTCTTGATAACTCATTAAACACAAATCTTTACTAGGAGTGGGATACTGAGAGGCTTTTTTTCTTTAAGTTTCGATAACACTAGTGTCCTCACATAACATTTGATACATATAGAAATTTATTTCTCAGTAATCATTGTTAATTATATTGTTTTAAAATGTGTTTTTATAAATTTGGATTAATCTACAAAATTAAGCCCAAGCAAATATAATTATTTAAAACAACTGTTCAGAGTGGGTGTTAAACATACTTGCCACAAAAACAATTAAGGTAATAATGTATTTTTCAAACTAGCTATAATATATTTAACCGCACCACAATATACAAATACTTCAAAACTTCATTTTGTACATGACTAATATAAACTATTTTATCTTCTAATTAGGAATAAGCAAAAAACATAATTTAAAAGTTTTAAGCTAAAAATCTCTGTATTTTATCACTATTTTATTTTTAAAGAGTAATCTCAGGGAGCCATTCTATTCAAGCACCTATTGACTTTAATATAATGCATTTCAAGATGTGTTTTCTTGCCAAGGTACATCCAGAATATAGTATTATATTCTGTTTGTGTGAGCAGTTGTAAAGCCACAGTAACTCTCCTTGCTTTACCTACCTCTAACAGAAAATTATGAAGTTCTAGCAAATGAAGACAGCATCCTCCTCTTATGAGAACATTTGACTATATAAATTTGACTATCAATCAGCCACCACAGTCTTCACCTGCTAGGATAGGAAGTAAAAACCTTTCTCCTTTTAAAATAAGAACTAAGATCCACCTAAGACTTGTGTTTCTAAATTACTATATTTTACAACAACCATGCAGTAAGTTCTTTAGTAGACCTAGTCACGAGCCAAGGAAATAAAGCAGAGAGGATAAGACAGCTACTGAAAACAGAGGCATCAAGAACTACCTTAAACTCCTTGAAACTCCTTGAAGCCCGGGACTGGCTTCTGTAAAGGCTACAAAGCACGTTGGATAAATGACCTCTCTGCAAGGTTACTGTGGCAGTAGTTACTGTCACAGGGATTTGCTGCTTGTAAACCAGAGGGCTCAGATTTAAGCAAGCATCGTCCCTGTTTGAATGCTAGTGCTTGTCGAGGTCATGTACACCTGTTAGAACTACAATGGCTGTGGTAGGAGATTACAAGTTCAAGGCTATCCTGGACTTATAGCAAGTTCAAAGATACATAATAAGACCCTATCCAAAACTAGGGAAATCAAAATAAAAAGATCAGCTGTCACTGAACAGGAATCTTTGATGTATATGATGCCAAAGGCATTGGAGGTTGTAAGATGAGGGCCAGATGACAATCTGAGTGCCCAGGGTTTAGGCACACTCAAATGTGCTGTTCCTTTGGCTGGGTTTGCGTGTATTTACAAGGATGCTAGCAAAGAAATCATTTCCTAAACATTCTGGTAATAGTAATGACTCAAGCCTAGATATGTTCTCTTTAGAGGAGAACATTAGACTTGTGAGATTTGCCAAAAGGAAAAAAAATTGCAATTTCTTGAAATACTACTCATAGGCCTCATTCACAGTTTAAGTTCAGAAAGTAATCAATTTTAAAACTAGCAGTATTAGTGAATGAACATTTGAACCCTGAGTTTTCCTCTTGACCTCCTAAAATTAAGTTTAACCTGGCATATATTTATACTTTAAATTACAGTATTTTAACAATAAGTGAAATATCACCACTATTTAAATTTACAAATACATATAGTATTAACTTAGATGAAAGAACCTCCTCCCCAAACCAAACCACAACAAGCAATTGTATACATAGGTGGTGGCACACACCTGCACCTCTAGCCCTGCTTTGAGTAGAAAGAGGAAGGTCAGGAATCTGGGGCCAGAATAAACACAGGGGTGGGGGAGGGGAGGAAGAGCAGAAAAAACAGAAGGAACAGGAGGGGCAGTGGCTGCTGCTGGTATCAAGATCCCATTCCCGTAAGCACACAATTTAAAGGCAGAGACAACCTACTACTTAGCTCAGAGTCCTTTCCTACACATCAGCTACCTCTGCACATCACAGACTGATTATGAATGAAATGTGTGGTTTCAGTTTGTGCATCAGTTATCACTACCACTGCAGATAACTACCAAAGAAAAAATTCACTGAAAGCCATCTGAATACCTGGGTTTCAATAATCAAGTTTTCTTTGTAGTTTTAAGGTAAGGGTGGGGACGTAAAGTGGTGAGCTGACTTTTTTGTTTGGATTAGTTTGGTTTTGTTTTGAGACAGGGTTTCTCTATGTAGCCTTGGCTGTCCTAGAACTTGCTCTATAGACCAGGCTGGCTTCAAATTCACAGAGATCTGCCTGCTTCTGCATACCAAGTGCTGGGATTAAAGGTATGTACAACTACCATGCAGCTGCTGACCTGATTTTTAATGACTATCCCAAATTGGGTTAATATTTTTAATTATAAGATAAGGTTGGAATGAGGAAGCTTTAAATAAGCATATAACTTAATCTCCTTAAATTTTTCATCAGTGTTTTTATTGACCCAAATTATCATACATAAATATAGGCATATACATAAAGCCAGCAATATACAAAATAAAACATGCACATTAAATTTACTCTGTCTCTCCACACACACACAGTCACACAAAGACATACACACACACACACACACACACACACACACACATGCTTTGATGTATCAATCTCTTTAAAATGTAAATTCATCAATTCTCACTGGTAGTTTATAATCAAGATTGAGAAAAGTCTTTTAAGGTTTTTATGGTAACTACAATTCCACTGGCCTCAAAGACCTCTTAAAAAAGTAACAAGAAAAGTTTTAAAACCAGATAGACTTTTGGTTCTTTTCCCATATCTCCACTCACTAACTCTTTAATAACTGACAAATTATTTAAACTTCTTTAGCCTTAATTTCATCATCTATTAAAAACACTGGATGCTCAGTATTATTAGCTCAGTGGCAGAGAATATGGCAGGTAAGGCCCGATTCAATCTCCACCAACACATACATGCACATATGCATGCACATGCACAGGCACCCAACAAAACCTGGGCCTAGAATAGATGTCAGTAGTAGCGTGCTTGTTGTCTACTGTGTTTGAGACTCTGGGTTTGATCCTCAACACTGCAAAGTAGAACAAAACAAAAACCTACAAATAACCTAAGAATGAGATAAAGCAAAGCTTATGGAGAACAAAATACAGCCCCATGAGTACAGAGCAGCTTCTCCTGCACCAGCTATGGTATCTCATACGTAGTGGCAGACACAAAATACATCTTGTTATTGTAAGAAGCAAGAACATCATCCCTATTACTGAGCTCTCCCAAAAGTGGACATATGGGATTACCTAAAGAATATAAATTCTATGCATATAATTCTTAAAGTCACTGGGTTTTCTTAAAAGTCATTTTTTAAATGTTATTTTCTTCAGGAAATAAACATTTTCATCTTTTAAAAACATGATATGATATTCTAATAAAGAGTGTTATGAAATGTAAAACATTCTTTGGAGTGTTATGTAACTATTAATGAAAATGAAATATAAAACTAATTTCATTTATATTCTTGTAATGTTTTTAGAATGATTCTTAAAATTTACTCAAAGTTTGTGTATGCATGTGAGTGTGTGTAGACAAGAACGTTATTTTTACTAGCCTTAAATTTCTAATCAAAACAGGACTTCAAAGTCATGACATATATTTTGTATTCTAATTCCATGTTTGGTATATACACTTCACCACACTGGGGGCAAAAAGAGCACTCTGCTAAAAACCCAGGGATCCATATCTCACTAATAGACTACAGTATCTCAGTTACAGTAGCACATGTGAAATGCCGCTGCTTAGCTGCAGGGCACAAGCCTGTTTACCTAGCAGTCTTGTAAGGGCTTTTCCCCTGCTTGCTAACTTTTTATTTGTATAGTCTCAGCTATGAGGACTAATCTCTGACAGCTTTGCTTTCTTGCAAGTTCTAGAAAGTGAAGGCCCTATCATCGCCTTCTCTACAGGACTGTGAGATGGGTAAACATGCGTCCTTAAACATGTGAGAGACAATGAGTTAATTCTACAAATAACCACAGGAATCAAACACTGTAATATACAGCCAACACACAGAAAAACAGTCAGTGGTAAAAAACCAAGATTTCTAGAGCCACAGAGCTGAGATTCTGGGTTGGTCATTTACTGTGTGGCCTTGAGCAAGTTATTCCACTCTAGACTTTAGCTTTTACACCTGAGAGGAGGAATGGCAGCAATATTTACCTTCCACTGTGCTCTAAAGATTAAATGAGTTACTGTGTCACTCGCTGCACTATAAACACACAGTAAATGTCAGACAAAATATAAACCAGCTAACGAGTACCTTTTAATACTTTTATTCCTGAAAGAAAATGGAGATTTCCTTCCCCATTAGGGACATTCATAATAGGGAGTTCATAAGGAACACATCAAGCTGCACAGCACTGGTGTATCTATCTGCTGACTGTTATGGTCTTCCACTGAGAAGTACACAAAATGACTAAGTTTACTAAGGGCTGACTAAAACCGTTTACCTGACCTATCATTAAAATCAAGACACACACATTCTAATGAAGACAAAGAGACAGTTTATAGAAACACAGAATGCTTTGTAAAAGTAAAATCAAAAAACATACTGTCATTATTTATAGAATGCCAACTGTTTAAATCTTAAATCAGTTCACATACAGACTAAGATAGCTGGAAAAGCCCATCAGACTTATAAATCACTTGATGTGGGACCCCTAAATCAATCCAGTTAGTACTTAAGAATCATACTCATCTAAATCTTCCCTCTTTTCTCTTCTTCAATTCCCTGGAGTAGGCCTCCTTATCCAAACCTGAACAGAGGTCATCCCTCCAGCCCCACACCAGGTACAGGCAGTCACCACAGCACAGATCACTATCTGTCTCCTATACACCTGTGCATAAGCAGCTCTGCTTCTGTAAACAAAAAGCTATGCTGACTGGACTCAGCATTTATAAAACCATACTGAACCCCTTTGACTGGCTCCATTACTAGGAATCTATGTAATTTCAGAGGGACAGAACATGTTTTCCATTTATTCTAAAACTCTCATCATCAAGAAATTACCAAAGTAGATAAATCATGTGTGTGTGTGTGTGTGTGTGTGTGTGTGTGTGTGTGTGTGCGCGCGCGTGTGCGTATTCCCTTTATTAAGTACTATTCTCTATTATGATCTTGTATTCTCATTCCTTCTGTTCCAAGGACCCCATTCTCCTATGAAATCAAAGTTCTCTCTATCTATGTATTTTCTCTTTGTTCAGTATCAAGATAACAGACACTAAAAACAATGCTTACTGGAGGTCAAAGGTATATTACATACATGTATATAATAAGACAGAACTACAACCTACCTGAAATTCATAATTCTATCCTAAATGTATTATTATTCCTTGATTTATGTATAAATTTTACACATAAAAATTACTACTTGAAGCCAGGTATGGCAGTACATGCCTTTAATGGCAATGGCAGTGGCAGTGGCAGTGGCAATGGCAGAGGCAGAGGCAGAGGTGTTGGAAGCCAACTTTTAGCAGAAAGCGGCTATCAGCTTTGCAGCCATCTTGAGGCATATACCCTGACGTGAGACTTGTTTTTCAACAGCCTACAACAGCTGAAGCTGATATCCCACATATTTTGTTTTGCTGTTTACTGCCTCAAGCTGCAAGGCATGCAGTTCACGTGCTATCCACGTGCTATCCACGCCATACATGCCTGTAAGGCGCACGTGGTAGCCACGCCTGCAAGGCATGCAGTTTGCGTGCTGTCCGAGTGCTATCCATGCCATACATGCCTATAAGATGCACGTACTATCCATGATATAGACGCCTGTAAGGCTTATGTCATATCAACACCTACAAGGCACGTGGCAAAAGTGTAGAAATACCCCAGATTTCCCTTCAATAAACGAGACTAGAGACTTGATCAGAACCTCTGTCTTGTCTCCAATCTTCGTGTCTCTTCCCCTTTATCCCCCCCCCCCCTCTCTCTCTCTCTAGACCCTGACCCACAGACCGAAGCGGCAGCTTGAGCTGGGAAACAGTGGCCGCCAAGCATGGAATGGAGAGGGCCGCTACACAGAGGGAGGCAGAGACAGAGGCAGCAGAGACAGAGGCAGCAGAGGAGGCAGAGGCAGAGAGGCAGAGAGGCAGAAAGGCAGAGAGGCAGAAGGATCCCTGATTTCACGCCAGCCTAATTAATCCACATAAGTTCTAGGGTTATATATACATAGTGAGACCCAGTCTCAAAAGACACACACACACACACACACACACACACACACACACACACACACACACACACACAATCTTAATTGAAATCCCAAACTACATGTGGATGTACAACTAGAAATGCTCTTCTTTCTCCTCCTGACCTGGAAGCTTACCTTTTAGTTGTACCCCCTTCATTCTCACCCAAAATAATGTGAGATTGATTCTTCTTTCTTATGGGTTTCTAGAGCCTTCATTTATTGCTTTTAAAAGTAAGTACTGCATGGTATTATAATTACATATATGTAAGTATATAAAAATCATATATAATATAATTGCAATCTAAATGTTAAAAGTAAAAAAATGTATTTCAATTGGTCTAAGATGCAAGTTACCATAAGAAAATATTCTGCTAACTAAAGTATCAAATGCCTTTGATTATTAAAGTATTTTAATTTGAAAAGATTTTAAATATGAAAACCTAATTCTTATAAGGTTTTCTGCAATAGAGTACATATCCTGTGGTGGGGTGGGGTGTCCAGGGTGGGGAAGCAGTCCCCTCAGCTTCAGGTTCTCAGTGCCCATTACAATGCAAACACACAAAGCAGAAAGAACACCTTAGGTCTTGATTTAATTTTTGCCATTTCTTTCATATCAATAATATTTTTCGTAATAACCATTTACTTCATCGTCGCAGCCTTTGTCACTACATGACTTAGTTACTCTGACAGCATCCTTTTAACTGGCCTCCTGGCTTCTCTGCTATACTTTCTTGTCTGTGATGACTTGGTGCTGGTACTTGTTATCCTAGCTCAGCCTCCTACCTCAACTCTAAGATTATAGGAATGTGCTACCCTACCAGCTACAGGTTTTCTGCTGTAATAAATATATACTCCAATAAATATAATTTGAAACACTAAAATCTTTTAACAACTTCTGAAGTGAGGTGAGGCAGGCTGCTGAGTGCACCCTCAAACTATGCTACAGCAAGCCTATTCTATAGAGTGCACAAAAGAGATCACCATACTTGTGTGTTAGCCATAAATCTCCCTGTGAGGGTTTTATGCCTTTCCAATTTTCAGTCCCAGTTAGCATTCCCAAGTTCAGTGGCTTGACTCTAGATACTTCACCTCTCCACTCCTATAGGCTCAAAGTCCATTTTGCAGTCCAATCATTGAGGCCTGTTTAAAGTCCTATCTCTAGCACAGGATGCTTTACCTATATGCATCTCTTCCCCAAACTCACCAGTCTCTGAACTCTTATGCTATTTTTTACACTTCAAAAACCAGTACTTAAAAGTGTACTTAAACATTTTCAGGCAGTTGCAGATCCATACAAGTGTATCATGTACTTAAGCTGTATGTCCCTAACACCAGCATCCTTTGAAGAAAGGCGTCCAGGGCAAAGCTAAGAAAAAAAGCAGATATTTACTTTTTACTACAAGAAAGTACATGGCTTCTGGTATGCTTGTAGACATACCTATCCCAGAATCCTTGGTTGTACTTTACCAAAGCTTTCTGATCTCTGTTTTACAAATTTCACTCAAGATATATAACTCATAAAAATAAAAATATTGACAACTAAAGTAGTGTTTCCCCACTTGACTATTTTACATTCTTCTAGTGAATGGTACTCCATAGAGATGTTACCATGTTACTTCCTTACACAAATAGTTTTAATTATAATATAAAAGCTCTGCCTAAACATTTTATCTGGTCTCATCTGTAAGTAAAGAAGGGACATGTTTGCCCAGTAACAGCTAATGGAACCATTAATGGAGGTTAGCATCTGAGCAAAATCTAAGTTTTAATTCCTAGTCTTGTTACCTGTGTCTGTAGTAACCAAAAATAAACACACTACAGGAGCCCATGCCTCTCTAATCAAACATATTACCATCCCTGAGGGAAAAGAACCTTCATATACTTGAATTTCCATTCTTCTTTCTTACTCAAAATGCCCTTTGGTCTAAATATTTAAAAATACTTCCCTAGTCAATATTTTGAGCCCATAAAACAACAAACAAAACAAAGAAAAACAGAAACCCCATGCATTCTGGATCTGTATATTCCATCTTTTAAACAAACAAACTTAAAACTGGGAGTGCTTCAAGGAGTTAGGGCTCAATTAGTATCCTGCATTTCCACCTGTTCTAATTCACTTATGAAAGCACAATCACACCATTCATCCTGAAGTGGTAACATCAAACAGCTATAGTTAAAGACTCAAAAGAAACTCAACTACAAACTCAGTATTGGACACTAAAAATGCATATAAAGATATTAATGCTTTCCCACTCATCAAACTAATACTAAAAATTCTAAACGTAACAGAGAGCAGAAACATACTTGTGAACTAAATTAATACACTCATTGAATAATAGAGATGACCTTATATCACTTTTATAATAATAAATGTAATGTCACCCTAACCATCCTCCATTCCTGGTTATATGACCATGTAAGTTTAAGAGTTATGTGCTCTGGCCATGGGCTAAACAGACTTACCCAATATAGAACAAGAAATTCACAAATCCATGCTCTTAGGTTTTAGAATTAGATCAAATCAAACTTTCTACATGGCATGAGCAATTCTTCCATATTCTACAATCTCTAACATATGGGTTATCCAGCCTTTAGTGATAAGAGATAACTACCTAAGAAACAGATCATCCCATTAGTGTACAGCTCTGTCTCATTCCTGCCCCTGCTCTCCTCTGTAAATATGTAACACAAACATACTCTGTTTCCCAGGGTCAAAAACAGAACTATTTCTATTTTAAAGACTAAAGACATCATCATATCTCCTCTTGTTTCTATTTAGCAGTAAAAACCCTCACTCTGATTATTGCTAGTATTAAGTATTTTCTCTTCTTCACCCCAGAATCCTTGCCATGATCACCAGCTTATTATTAACCCAATGAAAATGTGCCACCTAGGACTACACACAGCAGTGCAGCAGCGGTCAGACAAACACAAGGAATACAAACAAAGCTTCAATTTCAACCCACATTAAGCCAGGAAATTCAATTTGCACTAGTCCTGCTGCCAAAGTCAGGCTTTCCATCCTGTGGGTATATAATTCCCCCTACTTTAAGTGGAGTATCTTATCTGCTTTACCCATCTCCCCAGTCATTATTCCAATACTAATGTATTGAGTATACAAAAGAATTTATATAGGTATCTGGAACAATGAATGATGCTCTGTAACCCATTCAAATTATCTGAAGGAGATTCAGGGTTCAAGAGTTAGGAGCCATCCCAAGTGTCATGACAAATATTATTGGAGTAGTGTTACTTTTGAAATTCACAATGATTGTCATTATAATTAGAAAAAAGTTTAAAGACACCTGTAGGATATTTGGCATAATCCTAACACCTCTCTGGATATGTTAACTTTGCATAATGAGATTATGAATTTAAAGAATGCTGCTCTGTTGACCTCTGATACTGCAGATAATCTGATAAAATTATCCATGGCCTGAGCTCAGTATTTCCATTTTGGACAAACCTCAGGAATAGCATATATAGCTTGATCAGGCTAGCCCTTCTTGTTCTGGGAATACTTTTATTCCTGCCCATCCCATCGTGTTAAAGCTTATCTTTAACAACATCAACATGTTGGTAGCCAAAGTACATGGCTTAAATCTGAAAATGGACCCCCTGACAAACTTATTAAATTAACAGGCTGGCAAGCCAAGGACAGGTAAGAGTCTGCACAGAGCCTTACTAACCTAAGACATAAGTGCATTGCCTTTGATAATGCATATTTCATGACTGGTAAGGAAGGCATTCTTGTCAGAATGACCTAAGACAGGCTCAGTCTTGTTAACGAAATAAAAAAGGGGGAGAGGTGGAGAGCCTTTGGGGCTGCTTGGCAAGAAGCTGACATGGGCCAAGGACAAGGAAAGGGGCTGCTTGACAGGAATATGACATTGGCCAAGGACAAGGAAGTAGGAGGCTTCAAGCAGGAATCTGACATTAGACTAGAACAAAGAAGTAATCTCAGGCAGGAATCTAAATATTAGGCCAAAACAAAGAAGTAATTTCAGACAGGATTCTAAATTTTAGACTAGAACAAGGAAGTAGGCTTTAGACATGAAAATGACCTTGGGCAAGGATAGGGAAGTAGGCTCAGATAATTTGGACATCACGATAAGCCTTTAGAAACAGTGATCACAGGAGTGTTCATGTGATTGGGTTTAATGCCTTGCCTTTTCTTTGACTATCTATGTTTATTACATTGCTTGTTCCTCGACTATTTGCATCTATTGTATTACTAGAGCCTCAACCTAGAACTGACCTTATTACATGCATGTAATCAAAATGGTATAAAAGCATAGAGGAAGAAGGGGTATAGAATAGGCGGTTCTAGGGAGGGGAAATGGGGAAAGGGGATGACATCTATATTGTAAATAAATAAAATATCCAATAAAAATATACCTTCTACAATTGGTAAGGCTAAGGAAAACTGTGTAATATAAAGAGAGGACAGAGACAAGACCCCCTTTTTCAGTGGCCTTATCCTTGCAGACTTCTGTCTGTTATTTAGTAGTCCTAGAATCAAACATGACACTAAATTGTCACTCTCCCACTGACTGGCAAAAGATATTCATTCCTAAAGAAATTAAAGATCAGTGAGACAGGTGGTAAGATGGATATAACACCCACCCATAAAACTGTACTGTCTGGCTAATATTATGAACATAAACTCAGCACCTAACACGTGAGGTACAGTAAATGCTTACTTTCTTCCTCCACAGGCAACACTTTTTAAAAATGCCCACATATGATGTACACCACCATGGCATCCCAGTCCAGGAAGGCTTGGTCAAAGTATGATGTCAGCCTGGACATTCTAGTGAGTTTACAGCTAGCCTGGGCTACATAGCAAGATCCTTTTGCCTTTTTTTTTTTTTTTTTTAAAATCCACTTCTAGCTATTGTTTCAAAAAAAAAAAAAAAAAAAAATGTCGTTGGCCCAAGGATCATACACAGAATTTTCTAATATCATTAGATATAAACTTTTTTATTTTTATTTTTTTGATATAGAAACTGTGTAGTCCAAGCCGTGGTGAAATTAATTATGTAGGCTATGCTGGCCTCGAATTCATGGCAACTTTCCTGCCCAAGCCTCTCTTGAATGCTAAGATTATTGGCCTGAGACACCCTATCCACTTAAATTTAGTCTTTCAAGATGAGAAAAATAATACCACCTATGTCCTACCATTAAGTTCAGTAACAACGGACCTAGAGAGCTGTATTTTTCAACAATATTATATTTATTATGCTAGCACTGGATATTCAGGAGAGACAGGGACAGTCTATCCATGAGAAGACAAACAGGATAATTCTAATTCTCTAAGTCCTAAGTTCAGTTTTATTTTCTCACATACTAATAAAAGATTTGGATAAGCTAAAAATAAGGTGGAAAAACAGCCCTAACCTGAGCAGACGTCAAGATGATGGGCTCTGCCCAAGACACATATCATTTAACCCTTCTCAGCTTGTTTGTTCATTTCTAAATTGGGCTAAAGAATGATGGGGAGGAGAGAGGGAGGTTTCTGTATATATGTATACATATACATTCATATATTTGGTTTTTCCAGACAAGGTTTCACTGTGTAACAGAGTCTTGGCTGTCCTGGAACTTGCTTTGTAGATGAGGATGGCTTCAAACTCACAGGGATCCATCCACCTGCCTCTGCTCCCTGAGTGCTGGGATCAAAGGGTGTACACCACCATGCCAAGCTTCAAGTATATCTTAACTTGCCTTAGTAATTTCAGTTTCATTAAGCTTTCCTCTCACCATGCACACCTTCCTCTGACAATGTTTGCTCATTCCCTCAGCAGCACACATTATGTGCATGCCAGATCAGAAAAGCACACATGTCTATGTCAGTGCTTTATGAGTCATACTCAGGTACTCACTGCAGCACTGGAGAGCCTGACCCATATCTCTGTCTTCACTCAGAACAGTAAAATAAACTTTCATAGCAATATGAAAAGGTCACAACTGTAAGCTATTATCTCCAAGGTCTTTTCCAACTAAAAAGGTATCAGTTGGTAAATCTATTTCTTCAAGATCTACCCATGGTATCCTCCCTAGCTTCCTTTCCAATCATGCTTCCTTTTCTATTTTCTTTTCACTCTGTCTTAATGCTTGTCCCAATATTCCTTAAGTATTACTTACATACTCTACAAATTAGAAACTGATCACCAGTCAGAACACTTGAACCTTAGCACCCCTGACAAGTTGGATCACAAGTGCAAGACCACCTGGGCTTAATGTGAATATGAAGCCAGCCTCAAACTCATAGCCAGAGAGACCCAGTCATTTAAAAAGACAAAACAAACAATTTGAAAAGGAGGTAAATGTTCTTCCTTTGCCCTTCAATCCCACCCAAACATGTGTTGTCTTAGGTAGGGTTAGTATTGCTGTGATAAAATACCAGACCAAAAACAACTTGGGGTTTATTTGGCTTATATTTTGAGTCACAATCCACTGAGCAAAGCCGAGGCAGGAACTCAAACTTGAAGGTAGGAACTGATGCAGAGACCACAGAGGAGTGCTGCTTACTGCTTTGTTCCCCATGGCTTGCTCAGCCTGCTTTCTTATGGAACCAGGACCAGTAAACCAGGGATGGCCCAACCACAATGGGCTGAGCTCTCCTACATCAATCACTGACTAAGAAAATGCCCTACAGGCCTGCATACAGCCCAATTTTATGGAGGCATTCTTCTCAATTGAGGTTACCTCCTCTCAGGTGACTAGCCTGTGTCAGGTGAACATAAAGCTAGCCAGCATAGATGTCCTTTAAAAATTAATGTGGCTTTATATGGTACATTTTATCTTCTATGAAAAAAAAAAGTTTCTGAAGGCTAAAGTCAAACTGATAGTTAAGAAACTAAACTTAAGTTCCTTATAATGCAGCCCAATCTATTGACCCAGTATTAGAAGATTTTATTGAAAAGGTAACAGAAATGAATGACTCATCTGAAAAGGAAATAACCAAACACACATGGGAGGATCATATATACAAGTATGGTTTTCAGGTGCCTAAAAAGGGAAATCCACGCCAATATAGCATATACAACAAAGAAAAGCACTATATGGGTTAAATCTCAAGCCAATTTTCTACTTTGAGTAATTCAGAAAAAAAAGGGCAGATGTTAAAAAGTTGATTTGGACTTTTAAATTAAATGTAAGCTTTATGTTCTCTGGTTCCCATTTTTAAAGTCATTAAGAACTGGCACTTCCATTCCTGGCTTCAAACTATATCCCTGGTTTTAGACTTTAATTCCCTATGAAAAGTAAAGGAAATATATATATCTCAAGTTCTTGAATAGCCAGCAACATCTTATCAGGTGTCAACCTTCCCTTTATGGAAAAATTAGCATAAAAATTTAATTTCAACTGAAACTGACAAACAGCCACTTAATCAAGCAGAAGGACTATGTCATGATAGTGTGCACCACTCTTGGTTAATAACTGAGATAGAAACCAAGAGTCCCTACTAACTCTCATTTATAAAGTGATGTAACTCCCGGAGACCAGAGGGCACTGAAGGATACTGGCAGAACTTCTATTCTTACTTAGTTAAATCAAGAGTCCCACCTACCTCTGCCACCTCTGCTTGAGATTAAAGGTACAAACCACCACATCTGCTTGAAATAAAGGTCAATAAACACTGTTGTTATCCATCAAATTCATCTCCCCAACAAGAAAATGAAGATAGCAGAGGGTACAAGTATCTAATTATGACTACACTCCTAAATAATTAGATGATAGATGCTGAGCCTAGAAATCAGGATTTTCAGATGAGACCAGAGCAAAAAAGATACTTTACTGAATATATTACCAAGGGAAAACCAAAAAGATGTCATTTCATAAAAGCATGAAAGCCCCAGCTTCAAAATCTGGGTTCATCTGACTGCCTTTCTAACCCTAACCTCCTCCACTTCCTGAAAAGGTAAAATGAACCTGGACCATAAAAAATTTTTAAGTCTTGTTCATGAGCTAGACATTATTCTGTCAAAGGTAATTAACAATTTTTCCAAGCACTGATATTTTTCATGAGCATATTTTCACTTATATGTAGAAGCTAAAACATTGTTTAAAAAAAATAAGAAAAGAAAAAAAGAGGGGGCCAGGCATGCAGCTCAGCATATATGAAACCCTGAGTTTGATCCCAGTACTCTATAAATCAGGCATGGTGGTGCAGCACTGGGGAAGTAGAATTAGGATTAGGAAAGAGGTTGAGCCCTACCTCAGCTACCTAGTGAATGTGAAGGCCAACCTGGACTGAGTGAAACCCTGTCTGAAAAGGAAAAATGAAAGTAGTGACTAAAACACTGGTTACCAGAATGAAGGAGCAGTTGGGAAGAAGGGAAGTGGATATGGTTACTTAACCAGGAATAATGTCTAATGCTCAACTACAACAGAGTAGGATAGCTATGGTTGACAGGAATTGAGTAGCAAACAGAATTTTGACTGTTCCCAAAACAAATGACAAATGTCTAAGGTGATGGATGACATAGGCAACTTGACTGTATCATTACAGACTGTGTAGTGTACTGAAATATTACATTGTATCCCACAAGTATGTACATGAATTATGTATCAATTAAAAGTAAAATAACATTCTTAAAAGTTGTGAATATGAACAGTGAATATTTTCCCATAAATTCAACACCACCATACTGGAAGGAAAATATGAGATAACAGAAACTGAGGACCCAAAGTATTAACTCTACACTAGGGCTCATTTATAAAGGGGATGTAGGCATGTTATCTCCCTCATTTTAAGAAAGTACTTAGAATTCAGCTTCTGGTGTATTTTAAATGTAAAACCAAAAGAAATTAATGAAAACAAGGCAATTTCACTAGATTCACTATAACCACTCTGGGGCATTGCTCCCATGTTACAAACCTTCAAAGAATACTATCAAGAGCTTATTTGTTAGATAAAGGTATAAAACTGCTAACAGCTAAGCTTAAATTCGCTGAACTTAAATCAGGGTCTATTTCTACTCTTTATATTACAGTCATCTCTTTTAAGTATCAACAAAATTTTAAATGGTTGGATTTCAGTGGGGAGGAAACTCTTCATATGTAAAGTATTCCTTATACATTTAAGGAGATCTCTTAAACTATGTAAAAAAAAAATGTGCCCATGAAAAATAGAAGAATAACATATCTAGTGGGAGTATCTGGAATAGTCATTGGGGTATGGGCAATGCAGGGACTAAAACGGCATACGTGCCAGTAAAACATGTTCTGGGGCACATATGTACTGGCTTAGCACCCAGTGGCTTCCACATTCTGCCTTCTGATTCACTGTTGATTAGACCCTTGATTCCCAAACTTCATGGAGTTTAAGAATCATCTGGAAAATCTAAAAGGCAAATTATTTTGCTATTCTACTTACTTCTGCCCCCAAATTTTACTCCTAGAACCTGCATCTTACATTATTTATAATTCAACATTCCAGGAGTTGGGGGGGAGGGGTCAGAAAATTGAATTATCTTCAGTTAGTAAGAGGAAACCTCTGGATTGCAAGATATTAATTAGAGAGCAGAAAAACTGACCATTTGTAACCTAGATTATAAATTACTCTATGCTATGAACCACAATTCAGTAACATTTAGAAGCAAGATGAAATGTAAATAATTTCTGCTTTGACAATGCAAACTATGATTCAAACCACCAAAACCAGACACTGTTCGGAAGTCTTCACTTAGCATTAATGTTTAGTATGAGCAGGAACTATGCAGAGTAAGGACTGGAAACACAATCATCACTTACATACTTGGATACTAAAAGTGTTAGTGGAAGAATCACACCCAGTATACTGGCGACGTACACTGTCAACGTAAGAGCCACCAGCTAAATGTGTCTCCTTAAATAAAACTTAAAATTCAATTCCTCAGGCCATTTTCACCATGCTTTATGTGTTTGATCACTCCATAACTAGTGGATAACACCAGATAGGACAGAGACACAACATCTCAAACATCACACAACGTTCTATTGGGTGGTGCTGACCTAGAAGTATTTGAGTTCTCCTGAATGGACGGGCTCTCTACGGATAACAGAATTCTACAAGCACACATTGGCTTGAATTATTAACTGTGAAGAACCTTATCTTAATTTTTCTGCATATTATTTTAAGATAGGACATTCAAAAAGGAAAAGCATAGTCATCTTAAATTCCCAAAATAGAATTTTTTAGTTAACAAAACTTGAAAAGATCAAAGGTTCTAAAATCACAGTCAGTTTTCACTAAGTCAGAATCAATGAAGTCTAAGTATTGGTAAAATATGACTGCTCCCCAAAATATTATACTACTTAATGGAACTACGTTTTTTTTTTTTTAAAGTACTTTAGAAGTTATCTAATTATATTGATAAGAAATAGCAACTGCTTTTATAGCTGGTTTAAAACAACATGGCCACCATTAGTTCAAGTTAATGACATTTTACTACCTACATTTTTAATTGCTTTTCACCAACTTCACACTAGACATGTTCAGATAATACAAGGACAATAAGACTTTTCCTTAAATTTTATATACCAAAAGACCATTAAAGTCACAATCCTGAATGCAACAAAAGACATAAAAACTTAATGAAACAATTTGCAACTTAAATTTCTATCTTAACTACAACAGTATCTAGTTTAAAGCTACTATACATTAAAACAAAATTACCTTAAAGACAAAATGTTGAAATGTAAGAAGGCCCAATTAAAAAAGCCTTATTACACGACGGGATTAACATACTACAAACTCACAACCATATACCAATGCAAGTTAAACCAACTTTCCATCAAAGAGATGAGCTCATCTTCCCAGAGTTCAAGTGTACTCAAATATGATTTCTATAATTATGGCTCTAATCAGAAAATGATGCTTTATTAAATAATTTAATTATTTACCAAACTCAACACACCAAACTGAGTGCTAAAAGCTACAAAAGAGGTCATGGTGGTAACTACATACAGTTACTGGTTGTAAGAGTCCAGTTTTCTACCCCTCTCCAGTTTATGTACATCAGAAGTGTGTCAAACCTAAAAGATAGCCTGGAGCAATAACTCTGTTACTAATCCCTTTTAATAATGGGTTAAAAAGATGTAGCTTACCTGCAACACTTGTGATTGTTACTGGGACTCCCTGAACTTGAACACCCGCAGCACCCAGGTTGGCAACGCTCACTGTCTGAAGGTTAGGCACTGATGCAAGCTGGGCAGTATTCAAAGTTATTGGGGCGCCAGCAACAGCCACAGGAGCAATCTGAGCAAGAGTTGTGCCACCGCTTGAAGACACTGGGGTGATGGTTAACTGCTGGGATAACCCGGCATTCTGAACTTGCAAATTTGAAAGACTTTGAATATTCTGGACCTGGACAGTTTGCCAGCTGATTTGCCCTGAAGGTGTTAAAGTTGGAGCCCTGATAAGCACCTGAGTCGGGTTCACTGCTTGAAGTTGAACATTCTGCAAAGGCTGCTGCTGGATGGTCTGAATCGTCTGCCCTGACTGGAGCTGAAATGACTGTGGCGGGATAGCTTGAATAATCTGCTGCTGAGGCTGCTGGATCTGGATTTGCTGCAGGATAGGCTGGCCTACAATCTGTACTTGCTGAAGAGAATTTGACTGATCCTGTGCATTCTGTATCCCGTTGGACTGAAGCTGACTGGAGCTCTGGGCTTCAGACTCAGTAGCAGCAGGTGTCTGTGGTTCTTCAATGGTGCGTTCAGAACTACTGGCTGATGTGCTTGCATACTGGCCCGTGTCTGCTGAGTTCACTAATGTGTCACTGCTTGTCAGAGATGTTGATGCAGTGGTTGTGCAGGTAGTAGAGGAAGGGGGTGATTCAGGCATAGTACTGGCGGTAGCAGTGCTGGTGGTGGGCGTAGAAACTAACTGATTCCCATTGGAAGTCCCACTATCAGTAGTAGTAGTAGGCTGGCCGACTTGTCCAGTCCCTCCTCCAGCAGTCACGTTATTTATTACTGGCAAAGCTAGAGTCACTCCTCCAATGTTAATTGGTAGGGTTGTTACAACTTGAGCCTGAGTACCAGGAAGGGTCTGCAATTGCAATGGTATTGAAACACCAGGTCTAATTTGTACTGGAACTGTCTGATTTGCCAGGTTTTGAGCAAGGATATTCCCAGAAGCTGTCCTGTTAGCAGCCGTGAGGATAGCTTGATTATTACCTGCAGAAATGAGCTGAATTTGACCCTGCAAATCCTGTAGAGATGAACTACTAGTTGGATTGATTTGAATTTGCTGACCTTCCACCGTCTGAAGTTGGGGGATCACTTGGTACTGTACACTACCACTTGGATTCTGTACTTGTATGACTTGAAATTGATTAGGGGTGGAAGGATTACCTGATTTAGTTTTTGTAGGGGAGGAACTCCCGTTATTACTGCTGGAAGAACTAGATGAACTAGAAGCTGGCTGAGAAACGTTATTTTCTTTTGAAGCAGGAGGAGTGGAGGCAACAAGTTGCCAAGCGTTTCCAGCAAGCTGCGTTGTCACCAGTTCTAGCTGCTGTGGTTGATTCTGAAGTTGCACCAATCCTTGGCTTGGATCTATAATAATCTGCTGTTGTCCAGTTGCTTGATTTTCACCAGGAGTCCCTATTTTGCTGCAAGTAGCTGCCAGTAAAGCCAGAGGAGAGGGCTGAGAGTCCTACCCAAAATGGGAGGGGAAAGGAGAGGGAGGGGAAAAAAGTGGGCGGATTTAGTGGAAGCCAGCAGTCGGGAGGGGGTTATTTATTTTGAGAGCTCTAAGTATCAGAACACACTCAATAGGCAGCAGAATTAAAAAGGAAATATGAACAAAAGCAGGTGGTAGAAGCTAATGAATAAAAAGGCAAGTCCTGTTACATAAAGTTTAAATAAAAAGGAATTTTCTGGCAAACTTTCTTCAAGTGTTATTCTTCTAAACTCAAAATGCCCTTGGGGAAATAGATACCGTTTTCTAACAGCATGAATTCCTGATGTAATATAAACATTGTTGTAGCCTCAACTATGAGAAATCTTCACTAATTTACGATATAACTTCCTCACTCAGAAAGATGCTTGAATGGATAAACATTTTTATTCTGCTCTTTACTTCTGGATATTTAAAGGGCATAACTCCCTCTCCTCCCTAAAGCTTTTTGTTGAATTTTCTTTTAATGTTTGCTTTTACCTGGGAGCCTGAGGTTTTGGGTTTTTTATTGTTATTCTCTGGCTCAGAGGTTTTCCCTCCTTCTGTAGCCATCGCCGCTGCCGCCTCCTCCTCCTCCTCCTTCTTCTGATCTGCAACAACCCCCCCACCACCACCAACACACACGACAACAGGTTATTAGGATTATTATTATTCGTTCTCCTCCCTTCATCCCCCTCCCTCCTCCTGAACATTAATCTCCGTAAACCCGCGATCCGTGCACACCGGCAGGGGGTGGGGGAGAAGGAGGGCAGGGAGGAGGGGGCTCTCACGAAACGTGGTTTGAAACCCGACCCATAGGCTCCAGAGCAACACCCAGAAGGAGGTTGTTCTAGCTCAGACATTAAGACAAAACACAACCCTCCTTCCCTCCCCCTGGTTCCCTCCCGCCCTCTCCTCCTCCCCTTCCAGCATCTCCGCGGCCCCGGGGGAGGGGGAAGCGAGCAGGGTCTGGGGAGGGAGGGACGAAGGGAGGCGGTGAAGGAGACCGAGGGGGGTGGAGAATACGTACCGCTCATCCCGCATTAACAGGACAAACCCTCTCAGAGACACTGGGATAGAGGTGGGTGGGGGTGGGGGCGAGGCGGGAGGAGAGGCCGGTCCCGCCCGCCCGCGGTGGCTCGGAGGAGGCTGTAGCTGGCACAGGCTCTGCCTCTTTTTCCGCGAATGGCCGCCGCTGGGCTGTGGCGTAGCAGCTCCTCTCTCCGCCCGAGCCCGGCTGACTCGCCCTTGATTGACAGCGGCGGCGCGCGGCGAGGGCGGCGGCGCGGGCCCGGGGGCGGAGCCAGGGCGGTGCGAGCGCCGCGACTCCCCACCCCCCTCGGCCTGCCTCCGCCGGCCCCGCCGACTCTCCACCCCTTCCCCCAGCGGATTGGCCGCCGACCTGCCGGGGCCGGGGCGCTGGGGCCGCCCTTTCTCCTCCCCTTTGCCCGGCTGGTGCTCGCTTCTGTTCGGCCTCTGCTTTCTCGGCCCGCGGCGCGTGCCCTCTCGGTGAGCTAGCTGCGGTTTGCTGCCGGCAGGCCCTCCATACAGCCAAACTTGTTGTCTCAGGATATCCCGCCCCCTACTCAGTTCCCGGCGCCCTCCACTCAAAAACGCGCCGCAGCATCTTGCGAGGGGCCGCGGAAGAAAGACATGGAACTGGGCTTAAGGGAGAGGAACGGGGCGAGCGCAGAGACGCGTAAGCTCCCTGCGATCCCGAGCGCTGAGTGGACTGCCAGCTGCCCCCTCGGCGTGAGCATGGCTTTCCTAAGGCGCATCCGGACCCGGGCGCCCTTTTTCCCTGGCTAGGCTCTCATTGGATGAGGCCGCTGACGCGCAGTGAGTCGTGGGAGGAGGCAGGCGGGCCTCTGCCGCAAAGGTTTTCGGGACTTGTAGTTTCTGACGACTATCCTATTGAGGCACCGCCTTCCTCCCGCCCCCGAGCGCGGCCTGGCTGCGGAGCCTAGTGCTGCCCGAGGGGGCGGTGGCAGCAGGGCGTGGCCGGGGCCGAGTGGGAGTTGAACCCAGCGGGGGAGGGAGAAATGGGTGTTGTTTGCCTGGGCCTATGGGCCGAGCGGGGCTGCCCGAACCGCCTCTGCCACCGCCCCCTCAGCTGAAAGCCGCTCCCCGCGGGGCGAGCTCACACCCGGAGCGCGCGGCGATTGAGCGTGCGGAGGTGTTGGGAGGCGGGGTCTGCTGTCCTCAGGGTTTGAATGAAGCTGACTTAGGGAACATCCCCTTTGCCCTGCTTTCTTTGCTCACCTAGCTAGCCCGGGCCTCTGGTCCGAGCTCGAGGCCTGTGTTCCCACCGAGCAGGAGCTTCCATATTATTTCTTGTATCTCTGGCTGGCTGCTGGTACAGAACGGTGACTGTCATCTAGGGTAGCCACGAGTGCGCCTTAGAGTCTGCGTTCTTGGCGCGCATCTCGCTCCTAGAGGTCTCACAAGGTTGTCTGGGCAAGGGAAAGCCTGACTGCATGTGGGTCAGCTCTGGTCATGGTTTTAACGTAAGCTTCTAGGCAAGTGGAATTCACAGCTAGCTGCGCAAAGCACTTTGTCAAATGCTCCCGAGCTGGCCTCTAGCTTCTCTGCAAAGACATGGAAGTCAAGATACCAGTGACTGATGAAGTGTACCAAAGCCGGAAATAAGTCCCTAATATGAACCTTGAGACGGACACCATTACACACTAGGCTTAAAGCATTCCACATTTATTGACGTGGACCCCACACTCAGCTTTGGGTATTTTTGTCTGGTGCCTGAGGTCTGACATATTGTAAGGGTGAGTAAGGAGTCTGGTGCTGTACTTGACTAGTGTTTCCTTGCTCAAGTATTTGGGGTGATGACAAAGCTGTAGCAGTAAAACAAAGCAACTGGAGTAAAGAATTACAATGTTGCCTACTCCATTTTATGAGTTGAAGATGGTATAGTAATTTCCTTCCATACACATCCCAATTCACTAGATCTTAGAAAGCTCAGAAGTGCTTGTTATATTTATAGATACACTGTCTCTCTTCAAGCACTGCCCCCATCCAGTTAGCCATAGTGAATGTAGACCAGGCATGAATTGGAGCGGTCCTTGTGGTTCTCTTTAGACAACTTGCCTCAGAGAAGTAATAGCAAAATATAGATTTACAAAATGTCCAAAGGTCCTGCTCCCTGTTGATAACTAGATATACCGGTATCCAGGAAACAGTGACAACCCTAACTTTTCTGAGAACCAAGAGCTGCAAGTTCCTAGCTGAATATTTGTGTCTGCCACACCTAAACTCAGATATTGGGACTCAGATACTGGGATATCTTTGGTATGATGGTGTTTGGAGTCAGTCTTTTGGGCATTATGGTTAGATGAGGTCATGAGTGTGTCACTCTCATGAGTAAAACTTTGTGATCTTACGAGTTCTATGCTTTATTCTGCTGTCCCCCCATGTGAAGTACAATGGCCACAAGACCCTCACTAGAACCTGACTACCATACCTTTATATTGGGCTCCTTCTAAACTGGTTAAAACAAACTGTTGATAAGCTGTGGGTCGTGTTATAGCAGCATGAGCTGATTAAAACACTGGCTGAGTCTTAAGGCCTGGTGACAAATGAACTGCTTCTTAGGAACTCTCATCATATTGTTATCCATGTAACAGGAGGCTTAGCTAGATGAGATAGTGCCAAGAGGACAGCCACTCCCATAGTACCATCCTAATTTAAGCTATGTACTTTATACTGTGACTTACTTAATATTTCTTAATTCTTAATACTTAATATTTCTTTAAACCATTTTGCTTGTTTTTATAACAGTTATTTTAAGAATTCTATGTTAGCTGAGCATGGTGGTTCATTCCTTCAATTCCAGCACTTGGGAGACAGAAGCAAGTGAATCTAGTGAGTTTGAGAATAGCCTAGTCTATATAATGAGTTCCAGGCCAGCCAACCAATATAGTAGGGTGTTTTCCTTAAAAACTGATGAAAGCCAGTTCTGCTGTAGCAATAATAATTTCTAACAAAGACTTCCCTTTGACCAAACTTGAGCCATTCTCCGAATCTTGTTCCTAATTTAGCCTTGTTGCTTTGCTTGCTTAGTCCAGTTTTAGCAAGAAACCTGATGGATCAATTTGGCGACAGCCTTTCACCCTTGGTATCTAACCAAATTCCCTATCACCTGTCCTTGATATCACCCCTCAGTGGTAGTCTTGTCAGTAATTTTCTATCCACTGACCTGCCTGTTCTTGACTGCATATCTCTACTTGCTCCTGTTCTAGACATAGTTGAGCTGGGATTGCAGGCATGTAGCACCATACGTGGTTTATGTGATCAAACCCAGGACTTCATGCATGCTAGGCAACCAGTCTGTCACTGAGTGGCCTCCCCAACTTGAATGGTATGTATAGCTCCTGAAATACCAGCCTCCACTCCTGGAAGCCAACGGCTAGGACTTTGAATCCGCACAATGCTGAGGATACTCAGACAATAAGATTGAAGCAACTCTCCAGGTGGCTTAATTGTACAGGTGGCTTGGTTGAATAATTTAGGATGAGGAACTTTGTTGGGGGCCAACTAATAGCAGAAAGCAGCTATCAGCTTTGCAGCCATCTTGAGCCATATACCCTGACATGAGACTTGGATTACAATAGCCTACAACAGCTGAGCACACTCCGATAATCTTGGTTTAGATACCTTGGGTGTGTGAGATTAAAGGTGTGTGAGATTAAAGGTGTGTGAGATTAAAGGTGTGTAATTTAAGAGTGAGACTTAGAAGTGTAGAGATCAGATTTAGAGACAAGACCTAAGGGCATGATTAAAGGTGTGACCAAAAGGCATGGCTTAGAAGTGAGACACATAAAAGGCAGAGGCAGACAGTAGAGAATCAGGGTCTTTAGATATACTCTTTTGGGACTTGGACCAGGAAGAGAGACTGAAGAATAAACGGGATTAAATCACACTCCGTCTGGTCTCCATTCTTCGAGTCCGTCCTCACTCTCTCTCTTGCTGAACCCCAACCCGCGGACCAGAGCGGCAGCTTGGGCCTGGATACAGCCCGGGCCTCAACATTTTGTTCGGGCCGCAACATTTTTTGGTGCCCGAACGTGGGACTAGTGCAGCTCCCAACAGAACTTGGGCCCAGATATGACATGACTGAGAAAAGTTTCTTTTCTGAGTCTCCTTTAAGGAGACACTTGCTGAAATAACCATTAAACTGCTTCATTTTTCTCTCTAAGCAAAAAGGCTTAGAGAATCCTCAAGCCTAAGACAGTTCCATGCTTACTATCTACTTTTCCACAAAGCAACACTGAATGAGAGTAGTTGACCAAGAAACAAACACCACCTCAAAGGGTATATTTACAAGTGGCCTCATTAGTCCATAAGAGACCATGCATAGCACCATAATAAAAGCCTGGAAAGTGTTCAAAACTATATTTAAAACATAAATTTCTTACCCAATAGTAGCCATTTTTAGATAGCAGAAAAAGTTCAAAGTAATTGACTTGAGTATAGAACATTTGCAAGAAAATAGGTAAAAGTTGACTGTGAATGTGTGGGTTTTATAAAAGTTGTAAATAATGTCTGTAAGTGGCATTGTCAAGTGTAAATGACCAAGTAGCAAATACAGATAAGCACCCAGACAGCCTGTGTATGAGCAGCTAGAATTAATAGCTTGGCCTTTTTTCCTCTCGCGTGCTCAGTTCCTTCATGGAATACTAATGTACAGCTTTAGTTCATGATATTTAGGCAGAGGCAGGAGGTTTGCCAGTGAGTTCCAGGACATACATTGAAGACTATATATAGCAGTACCATGCCAAAAAAAAAAAAAAAAAAAAAATTAAAGCAAGCAAAACCCATTACATTTCATGCTTTTTAACATGTCAAGTTTCTCATGTCCAGTTTTATTTGTTGTTAATTCAAATTAGGATGAAATGAATAGCTCTTGGAAAGCACTGGGGTGTGATATTGATCTATGCATTCAGAGGACTATAATGTAGCCAGCAAATAAAAGATGTTTAGTCATTGTAAAAGTTAAAATATGAACAGAATCATTTTCTTAAGACTATATAAGGTTGGTAATCAAAAAATTTCATCATAAACCTGGCTTCACCGTGCTCATGGTAATCTCTTGTCTGTGCAGCTGAGAGAGACCTGGACTCATAACAACAACAAATCTGAGTTTAAAATGGTAGCTTTCCAAAACGCCAATTATGTTTGGTGTATTTTTTACTGGAAATGAGTTTTTTTTTTTTTTTTACTGGATTTTTACTAGGAGAATATGTCACTGGAAGCAGACTATTTGGATTTACTTTCTAGTCTGTTACCAATAAATGCACAGTCTTGGGCAGGTGATGCTGACCTCTCTTGGTCTCCATCCTTCATGTTGAATAGTAAAGACAAAAACATGAACATCAGCATTGTGTAGGTATTTTAGGAATTAGGTGAGATTAAACTCTCCTAGAATAGTGCTTAGTAACCTCTCCTCGTTAACTCTCTGGCTGAAAGTGTAGCTTTAGTGTGTGTGAGGCCTGGATTCTGTCCTACCAACCAGCAGGAAAAGGTTGGGGAGAGATGACAAAGGAGGAAGTCAGCTAGTTATCATTGTTGTGTTTTATTGTGTTTTGTAGTGCTGGAGATCAGACTTGAATGTGTTCATTCAAGGCAAGCACACTACCTGCTTGCTAATCCCATTGCTATGGCATTATCAAATATAACCACCCATTAACTTGCTATTACTATTATTAAAACAGGTAGTTTTAACAAACCAAACGCAGAAATATGTACAACAGAAGCCTCTCTATTCCATCCAGTTTCTCCTCAAACACTTAACATTATCAGTGTTAACTGTTGATGTATCCTTTGTCACTTTGGCTACCTTTTATACATACTATACATTATACATATGTTTGTTCTTGAGTATGGGATTTTAATATAAGTTATATATACAAGCATACATCCAGTCATATATGTACAAACTGGCCTTTTTAGTGCCTTAGTACATTATAATTATCTAACAGGAAAAATATGAATTAAAATTATCATTTTAATGCAACATGTTCCTTGATACTGGAATATATTTTATTCAATACAAATACTGCTATCGTTAGGACTACTGTGCCTGACTATAAATAATTCATAAAAAACATACTTGTTCCAGTACCAGCAAAGATGATTTTATACTGACACTTCTGCTTTACTGGGATGATTTCAGCTGTGGATTGCCTTCACTAAGACTGGATATTTATACTCTTAATAGCTATAATAAGATTACTGAAAAGGACCTATTTTATTCCATATATTCACCTAGTTAAGTATGACAGTACTCATGTCTCTACAGTTTCACCAACATTGATTATGTCCAGCCTGCTCAGTTATTGGAGCTGGCACAGATAGAATGTATCTACTGGCTGCTGCTGAAGGCCTAGGCACTTGCTTTGTGGCCATGTGCTTTTCCCAACACAAGTTACTTGTCCACCTACTTCTCTCCCCGCCCCCCACACATCCCTTCCCTTCCCTTCCCTTCCCTTCCCTTCCCTTCCCTTCCCTTCCCTTCCCTTCCCTCCCCTCCCCTCCCCTCCCCTCCCCTTCCCTTCCCTTCTCTTTCTCTCTCTCTCACTCCCCCTCCTCCCTCCCTTCCTTCCTCCCTCTCTCTTTCTCTGTCTCTTTCTCACTGGGAGTTGAATGTATATGTATAGCATGATGCCTTGCATATCATTTGTACTCTTTTTTAAAAAAAAAAAAAAGATTTATTTTATGTGTGTGAGTACACTGTTGCTGTCTTCAGACACACCAGAAGAGAGCATCAGATCCCATTCCAGATGGTTTGAGCTTGGGACCTCTGGAAGAGCAGTCAGTGCTCTTAACTGCTGAGCCATCTCTCCAGCCCCCTCATTTGTACTCTTAATGTAGTTTCCCGTTGTATTTTCTTTTGTCCTATATTCTATATGATTAGATTTGAACTCTATTTTTCCTTGGATAATACCAGTCCAAATGAATATTTCCATAGCTAACTAAGACGTAGAGACAGGATTGTTTTTTACTCTGGCCCATGACAAGCATTCAATGTGTACTTAATGAGTCAGCGACATTTCAAGATTTAGTACATGATCAATATAAAGTAACCACTTGAGACTTTTTGTTTTTGAGGTGTTTGGTTTTGGTTTGTTTGTTTGTTTGTTTGTTTTGCTATGTAGCCCAGGATGGCCTCAAGCTGGCCACCTCCTGCCTTAGCCTTTGGAGTGATGAGATTACAGGCATGTGCCCTGGGGTAGCATAAATTAGAACACTGGCTAAAGGGGAGGCTGAAGGCATGTGTCCCTCAGAGAGCAGTGTTAACACTCAGACATTATAACCAGTTATCTACCCCAGCAGCTGCAGGCATTGATTTTTTTTTTTTTTTTTTTAAGGAACGTTATGGATTCTCTGAACTATCCCAAGGGAACTTAGTAATAATAATTCTGGTTATGTTTCCTTATTTATTTTTATTCATAACATTTTTCTTCCTCACAAAGGACCTGTAATATGTCATGCGATAGTAACATAAGGGTTGAAATATAAAATTAGATCCAATATAAAAGGAAAAATTTGTACAACAATAGTGTCAACATATATTTTATCTGAGCTTTAATTTTGACTCCAAGTTTCCTAGCAGCCAAAGCAAATAAAGAAATGTGTTTGTATTGCCTTATTGTTTTAAAGGGGGATAGGGGCTATGTGCCACTAGTCTCAGAGCGAGCAATTCTTCCTAGTTCCAACAGTTGATAGCTACTGTAGTGTATAACCTACATGTATGGATGTGAATTATCATTTTAGGCACTTAAAATTCTTGAAAGAATTAATTATATTACATTTAAGGATATGCTCTAATGGAACTTACTGACTTCCTTTGTAAAATCATATAGAAAAGGTTTATGTTTGTTTTAGAATTAAGAAAGAGATGGCTCTGTGGCTAAGAGCTCTGGCTGCTCTTCCAGAAGGCTGTGGTTCAAACTCCCAGCACCATATTATGGCTTACAACCATCTATAATTCCAGTTCCATGGGATCCATCACTCTCTTCAGGACTCAGTGGGCACTAGACACACATAGAACACAGACATACATGCAAGCAAAATATCTACATATGTAACAAAATAATAATAAAAATTTTTAAAGATTAATCAGTGATCATGTAAGAACAAGTTTCTTCTATTCTAATATAGGGAGAATCGAAAATTGAGCAACAATATTTGAAAATTGAAGGAGATTAACCAAGAAGATCTTGTTGCAGGCCAGCTTGGGATATAAACAGAGACTCTGTCTGAACAAACAAGGTGACTCCCAGGTAAAGCTGCCTGCCATTAGGACTGATAACTGAGTTTGATGCCTAGGATCCATATGGTGGAAGGAGAGAGTTGACCCCTGCAAATGTCTTCTCAACTCCACATGTGCACCATGGCATATGTGCACCACCAACTCCATGCATATGAACTAAATAACATAATAATAAATAAAGAAACAAATGTAAAGATTTATTTTTTAAAACCAGACATTTGAAAATTGAACTAGGAGGCATGAGGGTAGTTTTGAACTTGGTAAATTACATGTTAATTTAAAACCCAAGATGTGTGATTCTGTTGTCCCAAACTATCCTGAAGCTTTCTTGAACATTTGAAAAGATCATACCAAAATCCTTAAGATAACAAAATAAATTGAATTGAAAGTAGATTATCTAGGAATTTCAGCTAATGCCCAAAATTTTGATCTTTCCATGGGCGTTTCAGTTTTCTCTAACAACAAAAGCAGTTACCTATGGAGGGCAGTCTACTCTATAGTAAAACCGACTCCTCAACCTACATAATGGGAGGAGATAGGGAACAAATGTGTATGTAATATATAAATAAACTCAAAACTAAGCGCAGGGTTTAAAGAAGAGAGGAAGGATAAGACCCGTGTTTACTTTTATTTCTCCTACTGTTTGAGGGAACAAATCCAGAGCCTTGTGTTCTAAGCACAGGCTCTACCACTGAGCTATGTCCTTGGACCATAGCATTCCTTTTAAACTGTTCTGGGTTGTTTTCTGATTTATCAAGCCAGGACTTTAATGTCTACCCAAATTCTGGTAGGTCTGTAAGAAATGAGATTTATTAGAATATCAATTGTGGTGTTCAGGCCTCTTGGTTTCAGCCCTTGCAAAGTGAGGGAGGTCACATAGGATGCACATGGGTATGGATTTAAAATCTACAGGCTCTGAGTTTCCTCATCTATATGTAAAAGTTACATGTTAATTCCTATAATATAAAGTTATTAAGATTAAATGAACTCTCTGTAATAGGCACTTAATTAATTTTAAGTTCTTTCCTTCTGATTCAGTGGTTATATTATCATTTAGGATAATTCTTAATTTCTCCTTTTTTCTAGTTCTAAATATATAATGATCAATTAAAGTAGGCCAAGAGTCTTCTCCATGAGCAAATAATGGCTTGGGGGATCTTGAGTAGCCTTTAGGGTTTCAAGACCTATATATGCATGTAATTTTTTTAAATCACTTTACTATAGCACAGAGCAATTCAATTTAAATTTAACAATTGGAGAATGTCTCTCCTTAGCTTCAAAAGAATCAGATTTTTGCAGTATGAAGATTTCTCCCCCTAAGCTGAGTGAGGAACTTGTTCAACAAAAGAAACAGGCATCAGAGCTGGCTCTTTGAGATAGTTTAGGAGACAGCAAAAGCCTCAGGACTGGGATCTGCAGCACAAGCTTCCCAGTGGCTTGTTCAGGGCTTGTGTTGGGGTTGGTGCTGCCTGCATGTGGTTTTGAGTGGAGGTGATGAGTATCTAGTAAGACAGGAGATACTGAAAATAAACCAGGAGAACAAAAGGCAAAGAGATTGAGAGGAGTCCTAGTAATACATGTCAGTGTCACCAAGATAGTCGGAGTTGATCTTCACCCGAGTTTTCCTTTTCCCAGCTGTAGTAAGCACTTAGGATGATCATAGAGGAAGAAAAGTCTATCAACACATACAGACATGGTGACACTGTTGGCAAGACTAGCTCTAGGTATGCTGTTTTCCCAGAACATATGTCTCAAAGGTGCCACAAAGCACTCTTGCTTGCTAAGTGTTCCAAAGTTGTAGTCGTTACTTGACAGATCATGTGAATATGAACATCATCAACATAATAAAATAGAAGGCATTTCTCAGGAGTAGAAAGTTGGGGGAAGAAAGCAAAATGAAGATTCGACACGATTGGACAAGATGTGAGGCTCACAACAAATACACAATGAAAAGATTTTATCAGAGTACATGTAAAGCCTTCCACAAACAAGGGTAACACTGAGATGGCTGTGCTCCTCTGTCAGTCAAGACAAACCTGAGTATTTTTAAAGGAGGTCATCAACCGGAAGAAAAGACAGGCCAAGACAGCAGCAGTGGGGTAGGCATGATTGGAAGCATGGAGGCCCATGGGAAAAAGGGGCTGCAATTGTCATCAAACACCTTTAGACCTATTATAGAGGGGTTGGGTCGTTGTTGATGTTGTTTTATGCAGTTGCAGAAGCTAGAAGAAGATCAATACATGAATGCCATCAGAGGATGTATTTGTCACTATATAAAAACGTACTTCCTGGGATACAGTTGTTCAGAGGATAAACAAAGTTTCAAAAAAAAATTGTGGAGTATTAGAAATGAAACATATGGGTCAAGAGAGCCTCTTTGTGGGAGGTATTCAAACAACTTCTTAGGAATCTTATGAAGAAGGTTTTATATTTCTGGGAGCAGGAGCAAATCTAAATTTAGTGGAGCTTCAACTTATTGAAATCAGGGTGTACTTTTTAAGAATTAAAAACAAAGAGATAGCTTTCCAGGAAATTCTCTGGATTTTAGAAGGAAGGAAGACCAAGTAGACAAGACATGGGACGGACAGTGCTTGGCCGATCCTACCTCCCTGAGGACAGATCTGTTTGGAGAAGCGCTATCAAAAGTCAAGCTTAGAGTCAAGGCCTTTTTGCTAGCTATTACCAGGGTCTCCTGAGCCAAAGAGAGCACACAGCTCTTCTAAAATTGAAAGTGTTTATGCCCAAGATGAAAGTGAATTCTATTTGGGCATGAGGCATTTTTATATGTACAAAGTGAAAACAGCACAGGGACTCCTGATGGCAAATCTGACGAAACCAGAGCATTCTGGGATGAGGTAGCTCATGCGCCAGAGGAACAGTGGTATATCTCCCACCACTGAGCACAGAAGCTGTATGTTCTACTCCTCAAGGGTTTAAAGTAATGAAAAGTAAATAAAATGAAAGTGGATTTGTGCCCTTAAAGAAGACAAGTTATGAATAAAAAATAAGATATCAAAACTCAGAGAAGTTTTTGGTTTTGGTTTTTCCCAGTTCTAGAAATTTAAGATTCATTAGCATTGCAGTAAACTCATCAAGAGAGTCAGTTGGCATCAAGTAACTGCAACCTACATATTTTTAAATGAGTTTCTGGTATCTGTGAGATAGCATGAAGGTAATAGAGAGAGGAAATAAAGTTAGACCTATCTAGGTCCCTGGCCCTCCCTTAGTCTTTGACTCATTGGGTAAATTTGGGCAAACCTCTTACACTCCCAGAGTCTCAGTTCAAGGGTAAGACTGAGGCAATGATTGCAATCCAGTATATTTTTAGAGGGAATTAAGTTACATATGCAAATGACCAATACGTAAGAGTTGTGTAATTAATTATAGACAAACTGAGTGAGATCTGAGAAATCATAAGGAAGATCTTTTTTAAAGTGTTGATTGTAGTTTTCATCTGCCATCATGAAGATAATGAATGACAGTGTTCCTCATCCTCCATTTAATGTGTAAGCCAAGAAGTTCATGAAATGTCACCAAACTTGAGTATTCAGGAGATTCATGGCTAGCTCTAGCTTGAACAGATGAGCGATCACATGGCCAAGCCGGCCAACATCAGCATCTTGTTCTCCCTACACTCTTGCCAAAGACAAGTATTTCTGGTCATTTACTTTCCAGGAAGCAGGTGACAAAAGTCATCTGTGTATTTCTTATACTCCCATCACAGTATTAGTGTGTACCTCACTATTCATGTAGTAGTAGATTAGTGGCAATCCCAGTGCCTGACAAGACTCTAGGGCATTATTCACCTAGAGCACTTTCAATACTCATAGTGGGATTCAGTAGCAACCAAGAGACAGAGACGCTAAAAGTGTAGAATCACAGACGCTCCTGTGGATGGTAACAGGATCTCCAGGTCATTCATGCAGAGTCAAGCTTGAGCTAGCCAAGTGCCAAACTAAATACAATATAGAATAACTTTCCCTGATGCTATCCAATTCTGAAGATCTCTCCTTTAGGCCCTTTGGGGGCATTTCCTTTTATGCATAAAAAGAAGTAAGCCATGACAGACACTTGCCTACTGTTTTCCTAGGAGAAGGCTCAGTCCTCTGATGCTCACTGTTTCATATTCACTGGGTTCTCTAAGGTGGGGCAGTTCAGACTTGAGGTGGCTAGTCACACCTGACAGACTATCCAGTCATCCATTTCTCTGATCCCCACATTTCTAAGGTACAGAAAAGGAATGATCTGGGCAGAGGTTGACCCCTACCCCCAAGAGGCTCAGTTCAGTCTTTCTAAATACTTCCCTCTCTCCCTGACCCTTCCACCGCAGCCTTTTTCTTCTTCCCCCCTCCCCATCTTTCTCCTGGCTTCCTCTCACAGTCTGTTACCAGTCAGCCAGGGGGACAGTTCACTGGAAATGACTCCTAGGGAGTCTGAGGTAGTAGGATCAAGCAGCATCGAGTCACACACTCCCCTACTTCTAGCATTGCTATATTCTGGATCTACTTTGACCCTGGCTGTGGTCTTGGGACATCAGGAAAGAAAAGAAACCCATTTGGCCTTTATTACATTTAAACTAGACTTTTGAGAGAGAGAGAGAAAGAGAGAGAGAGAGAGAGAGAGAGAGAGAGAGAGAGAGAGAGAGAGAGTCTGTCTTCCATGTATCCTACCTAGCACAGTTTACTAGAGATAGGGCAGGTATTTAGGTATTTGAGCAGGCTTCTTTTGTTCAGGACAGTTCGCAGGGACCAGATGCTTGCCTAGGAATGTCGCAGAGTGGGACACTTCACTCATTTCACTTCATCCCCTAGTAGCTCAGTAAGGTAGCTATCACAATTGTTCCCATTTTACAGATGTAGAATCTGAGGCAGTCAGTTTAGTAATTTACATAGTTGTCCAAAAAAAAGTGGCACCTCTGGGACTAGGGGTCAGGGGCTGCACATTACAGATTTGTTAACCTGCTTCTGGAGCTTTTCTCTGAAATCTGCCAGGAAGGCTGCCTGATCTGGGTGTTTCTTTCTAGCACTTACCATCCCAATTGCATTACCATTCCCTTTCTGCCAACTGAGAAACAGACTTTAAATCGTGAAAGCTGTGTATGACTTTATGAGGTTCCTTGTTCAGTAGATCAACCCAATTTACAGATGGGAGAAAGAAGCATCTCATTGGCTCAGAAAGACTCTCCATCACATACATACTTATGAGAAAAACAAACCAACCAGACAAAATGAGATAGCCTAGTAAATCCAACCACAGAGAGACAGCTACCCATTTTCTAAAGTGCATTATCTAAAGGGTAAGATTTTCAAAACGGAACCAATTAAACTTGTTTCCTGCTCCCAGCCACAGTTCCTTGCTCAGGGTGAAAACAGGCATACTGTTCACAAAGCACTTGCACAGATGTTTACTCCTTGATTTTACAGCACCCCAAAGAGGCTGAAAGGCTTGCCTAAAATAACACACAAACTAAGTGGCAGTGTTGAGGCTGCAGTCTATCCCTTGAGGTGAAGAGGCAAGCAGGCTAGCTTCAGCTCTGTTCCCCAGTGATAAAAGTAGGCTGGGAGGTGGTGTGAGAAAGAACATCAGACAGTAAATTTGGAAATGTCTAGTCACACAGAATTAACAGCTTGCAAGGAACAAGGGCTTCATCAGGCACCAGATGCTTGCCTAGCAATGTCACAGAGTGGGATTTGTTTAGTCCCTCCAACAACCCCCAAGAAGCACAGTGGAATTCCCAGTTTTGGCTGAAGAAATTGATGCAAAAAAAGTTCGATAATTTGCCCAGACTCATCATTCCGGCAACTGGCAGAGCTCAGGTTCAAACTGGAGCATCTGGTTCAGGGCTGTTTTCTTATCATCCAAGGTTTCCTGTCCCTGCTGAAGAATTGAGATCCAGCTGTTTGACATAGAAGCCAACAGCATCAGTCCCCCAGGGAAGAAGGAGAGGATACAGTGCACTTGTTGTGAGAAGAAATATTACCACAGCACTCTCATGTTAAGAGAGTGGCACTATTTGTCAGGCAGGGACATCGGTGGTATATAGAACAAAGTCATTTATAAAAGATGTAATGTTGATGCAATGGCCCTTGATTATTTTATGATTCCTTTCTGGGAAGAGTCTACCTCTGCTTTTTAACATCAGAAGGAACTCTAATAAAATGTGTTTTCTCTTAAAGTTAACTAATATGGCTGGGAATATATGTCAAATTCTAGAGTGTTTCTCTAGTATGCATGAAGCTCTGGGTTTAATTTGAGACTTGTATAAAGCAAGGAGACATGGTAGTACATGTAATCCATAATCCCAGCACTCTGGAAATAGAGGTGGAATGATCAGAAGTTCAAGGTCAACCTTAGTTTTATCCTGAGATCAAGGCCAGCCTGAGCCACATGAAACCCTATTTGTCACTGAAAGTATTTTTAAATTACTTTTAGTAATTTAATTTAATTCATTCTATCAACTTACATGATTTAAATACTTTATGTCAAGTTCTTTATCAAGTGGTATGGAGCCTTCAAAGAGAAAACTCCTGGGGAACAGGAGAGAAAATAAGACAATCAATACCGCCACAAGGAAAGTTATAGGATCCCAAACTTCTAAAGCGCTAAATGCAAGAATTGATAGCTGTAACAAATTATCAAATGAATCCATAGTTGATAAGTGCTGGGAGTTCATGACAAAAGATAATGTCCTTCAGACCATTGTGAAGGAAACCTTTATCATGGAGAAGGGGTTTGAATCTGGAATTGAAGGATGCTGAAAATGTGGACAGTTGTAGAGCTGTAAAAGAGAAGAGTGTTGCAGACAGAATATATGAGCGCAAGTTTAGATGAAAGGAACTGCTGGAAATGCATATTTGCAGGAGTGGACTCAAAGTCTCGCAGCACCTGGCATTATTCCAGTGCTGACCCTCTTGTTTCATCATGGCTGCTATAGAAAATATTTGATGAGGTTCCCTGGCACTGTACTTCATCTGTCCACTGTGTCCTGCCTGTGTTGTCATTCAAAAAGTGTCTAGAAATTGGTAATGCCTGACCTATCATCTTCTCCAGGCCTCACTGCACAAAGATAATAATGGGAGCATCTTGTCAGCTGTTTACAATGTCGTGTTCCAGATCCCGGAAGGTGCCACGATGGTTAATTTTGATTGTCAACCTGAAGGGATTTGGATTTCGAATATCTCTTCCCACTCCTTCCTCTACCTACCCTAAAGCTGCTATCAGTACCCCAAAGGTGACTTGGGGTCACTGGACTCATCTGTTTGTTCCTTTTTCCCAAAAATATTGATTGAATCTCCTTTCCCTGCTTTTTACCAGTGTCTCTTTAACCTGGTTTATTGTGATGGGTGGCTGAACCTAACCTGCTGGAGCTGCTAAATCCTGAAGTCCTATCCTAAAATTCTCTTGCACTTATCTATGAAACCCCTCAACACCCTCACACTTTTTCTTCTGCTCAGCAGATGTCTCCTGCTTTGTTTCATTCAAAAGTGTACTTATTTATGGCTGGGTATGGTGGCACATGTCTATAAACATAGCAAGACTCAATAATTATAAATTATTATTTATATATACATTTTATGTATATAGTTATATATAACTGTATGTATTTATTTAATATATGATATTATAGTATATTGTTTTATATATGATATATAAATATAAAAAGTATGTATTATATGCAATTATAAATACATAAATCTCAAAGTAATAATTATAATAATTATTATAGCTGGTATCCTTAGAGAGGTATGCTAATGGAGAAAGACACGGAATCAAAGTGATAAAGTTCCATGGCAATGAACAGTATGGTAGTTTGGATGAGAATGGCCCCCGTATGCTCAAGTACTTGAATGTTTGGTTTTCATTTAGTAGACTTTATAGACAGGATTAGGAGGTATGGCCTTATTGGAATAGGTGTATTTTTGCTGCAGGAGGTATATTTCTGGGGATGATGGAATTTGAGGTTTCAAATGCCTTTTCCAGGCTCAATCCACCCACTCTACCCCACTCCTGCTGCCTCCTTGCAGATACCAGTTACTACTCTAGTGTCATGTCTGCCTCCCCTTATGGTCATGGACTAGCCTTCTGAAACTGTAAGCAAGCCCCCAATTAAGTGCTTCCATTTATAAGTTGCTTTGGTCATGCTGTCTCTTCACAGCAAAGGAACAATAACTAACACAGAGAGTATGTAAAAATGAAATTAATCTGGGATATAGACGAGGGAGTACCCAATAAAATGGGAATAGCAGGAGACCAGAAGGCAATGTTGAAGTGACAGTTGATCAAAGGAGAGAAAGAAATGTGTCACTGGGGGGAAAGATTTCCCAGGCATATGGACAAGTAAGTGCAAAGGTCCTGAAGGGAAGACAAGTCTTGATAGATATGGGAAAAGGAAGCAGGTTTAGTGTGGCTGAATAGGATGGGCAAATAGTAATGACATCAGACAGGTGGGTAGAGGAGGTTGTACAAGCCTTGGTGCAGATATTGGAGCTACTGATAGGAAAGTGAGCAGCCGGGGGAGAATTTGAGTGGAGGAGAATGGTACAATATGAAACATATTAGTCTTTGTCTTATTTTGTCATAGAACTCTTAAAACCTTTGGCATTTCCTGAGTGATGTGACTGTCTTTTGTTGTTTATAATGAGTCCATTTTGATCACATTTAGGATTATGTTAATGAGGTGATTTAAGGCCGTGCTTCGGAATGAGGCCAGTTACCAGAAAGACTAAGTGATTACAGGATTAGAGGGTTGGATTGTCAGGCAGCCCTTCCTACTAGACTAGGAATAGGAGCATAGGGTCTGAGAAACTGAGCTCCATAAAAACTCTGGCCAATACTCAGCAGTGGAGGGCCTACCTAGCGTGAGTGAAGCTCTAGGTTCAACACCATACCATGAAGCAAAAACAAAACAGTCATGAAGATCGAGAAGGCTCCATATCTGAAGGTGTGGGAGAGCAGCATCTCAGAAAGAACAGGAAGACACCTAGCCCCACCAAGTACCTCATTTTGTCCATCTTCTTTCTCCACAAAGGATCATCTGTATCCTTCTTTTGTAATACTGTCTGTGATAAACCAGGTAGTACAGTAGTGTCCCAAGTACCATGATGCATCCTAGCAAGTTAGATAAACCAAAGCCAAGACTTATGGCCCGCTTGTTAGAAGCACTAGTGGCAACCATTGCTCGTGATCATCATCTTATGGTGCAAATGTTATGGAACTGAGGCCTCGATGTGAGCAATACAAAACTATTTCAAGGTAAATCATGTTAGAATTAGGTTAGATAGGTTAGATTGCAACTCAGCTAGTTGACATTCACCAGAGATTTTTTTTTTTTTTTTTTTTTTTGTAAATTGGGGAAAAACCCCATACATCCATAGGTTGAGAAGTGTTCTGTGAGGTATATGAGAGAAGAGAGAAAATGCTGCTATTTTAAAATCTCTTTTGAAGTAATATTATCAGAAAGTTTAAGTTACTTTTTTTAAGGCTAATATAGAGAACAGGGAACAATGACAGGGAAATGGGCTCAGAAACAACCTACATGATTTTGTACACTTTTTACATCTGTCTATATCATGCCATCCAGCATGCTCTCCAAGCAGCTGTTACTTGTTTATGTCCAGTCACTCCCTGTCACTCTTCTCTCCATGAAAGGGCTCTTTTTCTTTTTCCTAAGATTCCCCACTAACCAGAATGCAATGTATGGTTGGATGCTCTCTTAACCAGAATGTGATACATGGTTGGATATGTCTTAACTTGCTGACTTCTCAGCTTCTTCCCTACTTTTCTTCCAGTTACCTCTTAGTCTCATTGTTAGGGCAAGACCTTCTCATCTCCTGGGTTTTGGTTTGCAAATTAAACTATAAAATAGCATTCTATCAAACCCTTCTCATTGCACTGTTCTTCCTTACTTATGTGTTCCTCAACTTTCTAGAAAATACCAAATTATAGTAACTCAATATAGTAAGTCAGTCCTGGGATCATTACAACCATTGCAGACATTCGTAATAAGCTGAAAATTTCACTCTTCTTGTTACTGCACTAACTTTGAAAATGAAATCCATTGAATCCTGTTGCCCTTGTCATCCTATGCACCACACTAAGCCCCCTCATCCTTTTTCTCATTCCCACAGAATGAGGCTAAGGCCTTCAACTCAACAACTTTCAGCTTCTGCCCTTTTCAACACATTTTCTCCAACTGTCTGTTTCCTATGACTCTGGTCTCTTCCCAGATTAGATTTGCTTACCCCTGTCTTACCTTAGAAACACATACAAACAACCCTGAATATTCTCCCCCATGACAAGCCATCCATCTTCCCTAAAATTTCTTCCTATCCTGAAATAGTTGGGTTTCTTCCACCCTTAGGAAGAGAACCAATAGAGTGAATACACACACACACACACACACACACACACACGTACACACATGCACACATTTATTAGAGTGACATATGGGTTGTGGCCATCTAGTCCAACTAATCTCTCAACTGAAAGGCCAAGACTGTTGCTCAGTCTACCAAGCAGGATGTCTCACCTGTTCCTTCTAGTGCTGGAGTCCTGGAGGACTCCTAGATCTGCTGGTCTACATTGGTATCCTGAAGAAGTGGGTTCTAATACCATTGAAGAAAGGAGGCCTCAGCAACAAGACAGATGAACTTGCCATTGAAAGTGAGAGCCAGCAGGCAAATATCCAAAAGCTTTTTTCTTCCATGTCTTTTTGTATGGGCTGCAAATAGAGGGTGATTCTTGAGACCTCAAGTGATCCAGTCAAGAAAATCCTTTATAGGCTTGCCCAGCTGCTTGGTTTTAGTTGATACCAGAGGGAGTCAAGTTGGCAGCCAAGAGTAGCCATTATACCTCCATCTCTAAGTTTACTGGAGAAATGTTCTGTCCCCTACTCTCTTTGCCTCCTCCAGCTGAAATCCACCAGCACTGTGTTCATAAGAGCTGCCCTCTGTATGTATTAACCCCTCTCCAGGCATCATCTTTGCCGTGAGCATTAGCAAAGGGAGAACTAACAAGTCCCTGTATACCTTTTTTTATTGACGAAGACGAACTCCTACTCATCTTTCGAATTCTGTGACCTCCTCATGGGCTCAGAGAAGCCATAGCTAACATGCCTAGTTCCAAGTTCCCATGGTAAATTGCCCTTTGTGCAGCCATTGTCTCAGTGCTTAATCTTCATTCACATCTGTCACACTGTATGACAGCTCCTCTCTACCAATGAGCTTCCCTTGAAAGTGTTGCCAGGGAAATTGGGCTTCTCTTCTGGGTTTATTCTTCTAATAACAGAATCTACAAAACCAGACTCAAGGAAGCTAAAGGACCATTTTATTAGAGTGTGAGAGAAAAACAAAAGGTCAAGAAAGCTATAAATTCCAACAACTTTCAGGAGTAGGGAGATGAAGAGAAAATCCGTGTTTATTCAGTAAGAGACCAAGAAAGCAGGCATGTTTATCAATGGAGTCTGGCAAGTAGCTACATGGCAGAAGAGAAGTGAGGCTTCACAGAACGAATATGAAAACCCTGAATGAAGGTCAGGGAAAGCATGCTTACGCCTTGCGCAAAAGCAAAGGAAATAGAAATAAAAAATAGAAGTGAAGTATATAGATATAGATAGATAGATAGATAGATAGATAGATAGGGTTGTATTTTTAAAAGCAGACAGACTTAGTAGAGAGGGAGGGCAGAACTCTGTAACCATGCATGGGGGAGAAGATGTGGGAAAGTCTTCATTATTTTATTAAAGGGGTAATTATTCCTCTGTAAGTATGTCCTCAGATGAATCAGTTTTCCTAATGGGCAGTCTCGTGGACAGGTGAATGTCAGGCTCAGCTGGATTAACTCTTAAGGGAAGAGACAGGAGGACATGCTATTCTCATTTCGGAGCAAGTTAGAATGTCATGTGTCCACAAAAGGCCAGAAGTAAAACTCAGATTCCATTCTTTTGGCCAGGAAGAAGTAGATTTTCCTCAATAGGCCCCAACAAGGTCTTGACATTTCCTCTTTTTCATATAGTACTTTCATTCCTAAAGAGGGCCAGCTGTGATGCTTACCTTTCTAGAGTTATCAGAGAAGTGGTAGGTGGGGTCCAAAGTGGACCCTGAGAAAGATGGTTCATCTTCAATGGCCTGCAAACTTACTAATCCCTGTAACATATCTCCCACAAAAAATGTTGAGACCATAGACAACTTTAGGGTCTTCACTCTTGTTGACTTTCAGGGCTTGGAAGACGAGCAAAGGGACCTAGATAGATGGAGTCAGGATTGTGTGGACTATCCAAGTCAGTGTTTCTCAACCTGTGGGTCACAAACTGTTGGGCTGGAGAATTGAATTACCTGTTCACAGGATATCAGATATCCTACATACCAGATATTTACATTATAATATAACAGCAAAATTATAATTATGAAGTACCAAGAAAAGAATTTTATGATTGGGGGTTACCAGAGCATGAAGAACTGTTTTAAAAGGTCACAGCATTAGGAAGTGGAGAACACTGATCTAAGTGAAGATCAACTATAGTCAACAGACAATAAATTAGAACAGTAATTGAGTACATAGATCCAAAGATTAATGGCATCACTATTAAGATTAATAGATTAAAAGCCATGACAATTACCATGACAATTTAGAACTTAAATTCAAAAGTTGGTCTCCAAAATGAATGGCTACCTAGCCTGGAGGTTTGGTCTCATCTTCATATGTATCATCTAGATGGGGTGCTCATTTAAGGGAAGAAAAATAACAAGAAAATGAACCAGGGAACAGAATTTTCTTCTGGCATTTCTGACATATAACAAGAACAAAACTGCCCATGGGACCAAGGACATATCCATCATCTCTTCAAGGACAAGACTCAAAACTTTGGTTTTGGGTGTCTACTCTACAACTGCCTGGCACTTTCTCTCTCCTGTTCTCACCCTGTAAACATCACTGATGTTTATGCCACAGTTTCTTGTGTATACGCAAATTATTTGTGTTGTATACATGATGCTCTAAGTTATATACAGCTCAGACTATAATATGAGTTTTCACCTTGTGAACATTCCAAGGTAACTGACATTTTTTTTCAGACAAAGAAGTTGATCAAAGGGATCATTTTATATTGCTTTTTTTTTTTTTTAACTTCCAAGTTCTGTTTGTCTCTGTCCCAACCTATTTGAATTTACATAGCAGACTCTCTGAGACTGAGTAATTTATAAAAGAAGAAACACATTTCTCATAGTTTGGGAAACTGAGAAGTCCAATGCCAAAGTGTCTTCTCTGGGCTCCTTCCTTCATCATTCCATGACAGACAGCAAGAGGGTAAGGAGGACCAAACTCCTGTAACCAGCCAGTATTGCTATAGTAAACCTACTCCTTCAGCAGTAACCTTAATGCACTTCTGAAGGAAGAACCCTCATGACACAGTCACCTCTATTAAGCCCACTTCCCGATACTCTCAAGAAAAAAGTAACTTAAGGAAATGTGCTAGATAGTTTTATGTCAATTTAACACAAACTAAAATCACCTGAGAGGAGGGAGCCTCAATTATGAAAATTCCTCCATAATATTCACCTGTAGGGTACTTTCTTAATTATTGCTGTGAGAGGGCCCAACCCGCTGTGGTCCTGGGTTCTAAGAGAGCAGGCTGAGCAAGCTATGGGGATCGAGCCAGTAAGCAGCCTCCGGGGTCTCTGCATCAGTTCCTGCTTCCAGGTTCTTGCCCTGTTTGAATTCCTCACCTGACCTCCTTTGATGATGAACAGTGATATGGAAGTATAAGCCAAATAAATCCTTTCCTCCCCAAGTTGCTGATTTGGTCATGGTGTTTCATTGCAGCAATAAAAACCCTAACATAGGAGTGAATGGTTTGCCTTGGCTCACAGTTTAAGTCTTTTTATTATTGATCAATTACAGTAGTTCATGTGTTGTAAACATGTCTCTTACCAGATAAGTAATTTGCAAACAGGTTTCCCTATCATGTGTGTGTGTTTTTTAATTGTTGGAGTCATTTGAAGTACACAGTTTTAGACTATGATTTCAATGTTGTCTGCTTGATTCCCTGTTGGTTTCTCATATTTAAGAAACCATTACTAAATCCAAAGTCATTACACCTATATTTTCTTGTAAATATTATTTTATTTTTGCTCTTTTATTAATGCAGCTAGTTAGTTGCTCTAGTATCTCTTCTGAATTAACAAACTGCTGAGTTTGAGCCTGGCTCCTTATTTACCCATATTTTGCATTACTTTTCCTAACCTTGTTTCCTCTTTGAAAGGGAGTGAGCTAACAAAGCACCCACATCACAGTAATATATTCATGCTCCAGTGAACTGGTATTTGCCAAACTTAACACAACATCTGGCATGCGTGAGTGCTCTGTAAATGTTAGCTCTTCCGGAACTACAACAGGAGTCTTCCTCACCACCACTGTCACATTGACACCACAGAGTATAATTGGCATTTGCCATTTCTTACAAATGCTATATCACCACTTCATTGTTTAATGCACATCTTCTTATCCAAGATTGCGATGAATATTTTCTAAGATGTAGCCCTTGGATGTATTCCTGTGTGTCTGCATTATGTATGGTATTGCATTATATTGATCATTTCAATATTAGTCAACAAGCTGTGATTTTTTTTTAAGAAATATAATTATGGCAACTGTGTATTGTATTATATAAACAAAAATGTATTACAGTGATTAATTTGGAGAGAACTGTGGCCTATTTATATAAAGTACATAAGGGGGAAATGCACCACAATGCTTTTATATGATTGTATAGTCCGTATATTTATGGAATAAGTGACTAAAAACCAGTAGAATACTAAAGGCATGATAATTCTTCCTGAACTTGGTGGGTTATTATACAAAGCTGCTTTGAGCATGGTGATTCCACTTTCTTCCAATAAATCTGTATGTAATGTGAACCAGCACCGAGGATACTTCAAGATCAGCTTGATAGACTTAATTTCTGGTCTACTTCTGAGTCAGTGGCTCTCAACCTTTGGTTCCATCAGAATTTGAAGGTGTCTGTAAGCCACAGCTGTTGAGCCCTACACCCAGGATTTCTGCTCCAGTAGTCTCGGGTGTGGCCTGAGAAATTACATCTCTAACAGCTCTACAGGTTGGGATCCACACGTTTAGATCTACTGCTGTGGTGTATGCTATATGGTTAATCAACACTGAGGATATCTAGTCCACAGTTCTAAGTTGGCCAGCATCCAGAGGATTCCACTGGTCTGTTAAACGTACTGAAGCTCTTTGGACAATCTGTGGAACTCCAAAAATCTCACAAATGCTGTGAAGCTTGGCTACACCCCAGTTTTCTTGGAAAGCTTAAGTGCCCTGGAGACTCAGCTGACCCCTGAGAGTGGGCCATATGGTCACCTTGCTGCCTAACTCATTAGGCAATTAATTGGTCCCTTTGGTTTGTTTTGACTTGCTGTCTCTGTAGAACAGGTTCTCTAGCTGGCTTCTAGCCTCCCCTCTTAACTCATCATTTCTTTGTAATAATAGATCCATTTTGTACTCTAAGTGTGCAACTACTTCAGTAATTTTATGGGAGTTATCACTTGCTTTCCAGTTCCTCCCAGAGCCAACATGTCACTCAACTAGCAATTGTTCCTTTTTTTTTTTTCTCTCTCTCTTTCTTGGTGACTCGTTTGTTTTTCTCACCAACAAAGGTAGATATTAGATTGAAATGTGACTGGGAGTCTTGTTTGAAGTTCAAGGATACCCCACCCCAAGGAAAATTAATGGGCAGATTCTTCTTAAAAGGAATGCTAGAAAATGCTAGAAAGGCAGTGCTCCATGGCCATCGTTAGCCACTATCCCTGAAACAGAGAGAGAAGCCAACATACAAAAAGAAATAGAGCCAAGAAAAGTTAATCCCATTGTGTCTGGATTAAGCCCACGGCAGCTCCCTTCATTCTGATTATTTGAGCCAACAAATTTCTGTTTTTAAGTTAGCTGCTTGGCTTTTGACATGACTGAATAGTTCCTGAAATCAACTCTATTCAAAGATGACTTTTCACAGGTAAAATTATTTTCATATAATATAGCCAGACGTTCTTAGTAGGGTTGTCATTGTTGTGATGATGCACCCTGACAAAGGCAACTTGGCTTATACTTCCATATTACTGTTCATCATTAAAGGTCAAGTCAGAACAGTCAGAACAGGAACTCAAACAGGTCAGGAACCTAGAGGCAAGAGCTGATACAGAGGTCGTGGAGGGGTGCTGCTTACTATCTTGCTCTCCCTGGTTTACTCAACCTGCTTTCTTATAGAATTAGGACTACCAGCTCAGGGATGGCACCACCCGCAGTGGGCTGGGTCCTCCCTCATCAATCACTAATTAAGCCAGTGCCCTACAGGCTTGCCTACAACCTGATCATATGGAGACATTTTTTTTAAATTGAGGCTCCCTTCTCTCAGATGATCCTAGTTTGTGTTAGGTTGACATAAAACTAGCCAGCACACAGACTATACCCATATTCTCCAAATAAAATATTAGCCACCATATTTTGAGATGTATTTAGTTCTTATTCTAGTTTTGCTAACTGTAAAGAAATCTGAAGTGAGGCCTGGTGGCACAAGCAAGGAATTTAAGCTATTATTGAGGCCAAAGCAGAATGATCACAAGTTCAAGGCCTACCTCAGCCTCACTAGTGAGAGCCTGTCTCAAAATACAAAGTAAAAAGAAGGCTGAGGATATGGGCCAAATGTAAAGCACTTGTCAGACATGCATGGGAACCTGAGTTCAATCCTTATCCCTGCAAAAATACATGCACGCAGTCATTTGTAAATAAATAATTGGATGTTTCCCTTATGGGTATCAAGTTTTTACAGCATTGTTTATCCAACACATACAAATGTAGCTGTTATATTTACACTTCTCCTAATAGTTCAACGCTCACCATATTCTGAGGAAATTAGATGGAGTAAAGGTACTTGGGACACCTGCAACAAACAAATGTTTGGTATCTTAATTTGGTTCCTGTTGTTGTGATAAAATACCCTAACAAAACATTTTTAAAGGAAAATGGGTTTAGTTTAGACAGGAATAATTAGTAGGATTATCAATGAGAAGAGGAAAATGCAATCATTAAATTGCTGAACTTTCTATTCGATAAATATATTGCAAGGTTGGTATTCTCTTGATAGTTATCAATAATACCAACACCCTGAACTTTTCAATTTTTGTTTCAGGTTGATTATTTGCTTAATTAAGTTGAATTTACTCAAGCCAGGGTATGCATTGTTTCTTTTTTAAAAGGAAGGAAAAAAAAAACTTGATGAATTAAAAGTCAAATAAAGCAAGCAATCTAGTCTCTCATAAGTACAGTAAAACCATAACATCATTAAGAGTGAAGGGAGTGTAAGATGAGTAACAATGAAGGTAGCTAGGAAGACCAAATCACTGGAACCCTGCTGACTGCTAAGTGTTAGGAAGACCAGCCCACTGGAACTCCTCTGACTTGCTAAGCTTCACTGCACTTTGAGGAAATCAAATATGAAATGCAATTTGAATATGTGACATACTTTGTCTGTGTATCTAGATGAACAAATGTTCCCTTCCTGTATTTTGGGAAGCATAAATCTTGTAGGGCTCTTTGCTGGCAAGGTGGAATGTAAATAGATTTTAAAAATTAATTTTTAAGGGTAAGAAAATAATTTGTTTTTGTTCTACTGAAAGAAAGCATAAAGTGCTTTCTCATATTTCTGTGATGTCATTTCTACAGGGAACTGGTGTGTCTCTAGTTCGATTATTTACTGATCAGGTAACTTGATACAAGCAGAAGTTCAACAAACTTAGGTCTCTGGTCTTCAGACATCCTATATATCCTAATGTACCTTTGGAAGACTATACCTCACCTGAACATTTTAAAGTTAATATCTGTTTCAGGATATTTGATCACATTGTGAGTCCCTAGAGTATGCTATTTACTGAAAAATCCTGTCTCTAGTTGTGGTGTGGTTCAGCCCTGAGTACACACCAATCCCAAAGAGTGAAGTAAAGTCAGTTTGTAGAAGGAAGCACCAGTGTATAAAGTAGTATCTAATTGAGTGTCAGACAACATTTGATAGGATATGCCCAACTCTCACAAAAAGAGTGAGGAAAGGGAAGGTACTTAAGAGAGCAATGCAAAAAAAAAAAAAGAAAAGAAAAAAAGAAAAAGAAAAAAAAGGCGGGGGTGGGGAGGCAGGGGCGGGGGCAACAGTTTTACTGGGAGACTTTTATAGAGACAAGTTGAAGACAGAATAAGCTAAACACAAATAAAGACAAAATGAGCCAAGAAATGAGAAAGAGCTAAAGAAGATTAGAACCAATTGATAGAGTTAGTTTGAGGCCAAGCAGAGCAATTCAGTCAGAGGCTGAGAGAAGTCATGTTGAATCAGTGAGCTTGGAGAAGAGTTTAAGCTAGAATAGCTGAGTTGAACCAGCCAAGAAGAATTCAGAAAGAGCCAGAAAGGGTCAGCTTATTGAGCAGTAAGTCTCAGAGGCTGGATGTTTAGGCCTAGGTGAAATGTTAAGGCCTGGGTAACTGTTACCTGGATAGCCTGCCACTTTGGGCTGTTACTAACACTACAACTTTCTGTTATACTGCTGTCACTGTTACTAGGATGTTCTGTGCTTTGATATTCTTGGAAACCAATCACAACAGAAGTCAGTAGAGTTCTGCTTTGTATAGTTAAACACAAGAAACTTGACCTGAACCAACCACCCAGCAGCACTCCCTACACCTGTGTATGACCTTTTATTGTATTTGCCATTATAACTGCCCTGAAGATGGACCCAACATATGAGACACGTCTGCACCAACATATAAGAAACTATTTGGAATAAAATTTCCATTTTGAATAGGGGGTCCAGTAAAGTTTAAGTTTCCAAGACCTTCCTGGGGACTGACATCCTACTTGGCAGAAAAAGACATGAATGTGGGTAACTGACATTCTAGTTGGCAAGTTAAGACATGAATGTTAGACAAGACCCATCCTGGTAGAAAAGAGATAAGTATTAGACAAGGCAAATCCCCTGCCATAGTTGAATACCCCAACCAATAAAAGTTTACAACAAAGACATATTCCTAAGGAAATCTCCCATCCCTGCATTCTGATTGGTGGAATAACTTGGCACAGATGTTTGTAGATTATAGGCTTAAAAAGCCCTATAAGATCTTGACTCAATGTCCTGGTTCAGCTCCCAAGTCTGAACGGTGGCCCTGATTAATTCATCCTGGGGAATATGCTCAATAAACTGTCCCTGTCTGACTGAGATTTGTGTTCATGTGGTTTGTGACACAACTCTTGGACCCCAACACTGAAAACATTCTAAGATAAGATTGAGTGGAGGCTAGAAGCTTCCAGGACTAGGCCTAGGTTAATGCAAACAGGCAGTAAGCCTCCAAATGACAATTACATCAGGCAAATAAAATTACATATATGTTGTGTTTATATTTATTAAAGCCACAGCATGGTCCAGCTAGCTACCTGGACCGCCACCATGTTTCCACAGTAGAAGTGGCCAGAGGCACCAGGAGAACCAGACCTAGACCCATGAGACGTTAGCATGGCTACTGCCCTCTGCGGCCAGCTCCATGGACTCCATGGGTCTAAGCATGGCCCCTGGTTCAACTCCACCACCCTCTCAGTTCTCCACTCAGAGCAGACAATGACCGCCAACCTCGTGGTACCTGGTAGAAAGAAGACTCTTAATGCTTAAAGATTATTCAGTGGATTTATATACCCAATACACAAGATGCCGACACAATTAGAATTGTTGCCCAATATCTAACCTTTTGAGAAGAATAATTACTCGAGACTGCTAGAGACCCATACATCTGCCTCCATTTTCTTCTCCCTCCTTCTCCTTCCTTTCTGTCTCCTCCCAACTGCTACCTCTGTCTACCTCTTCTACTGCCCAATCACTGAGCTCCACTGCAAATACAATGTGGCAGGAAAATTCCTGTAACACATATGCATGTATCTAAAACAAATTCCATAAGAAGTTAAAAAAACTAAACAAGTAATTCTTTAGCATATGTCAACTGTAGCATTTTGAAATTGAAATCTTTACAATGTATATAAAAGCCTAACATAATTTAAAACCACATAAAGATGGCCCCTGATACAGGATGGCTGAACTCAGCAGATTTTCCACTTTACAATGAGTGTGAGAGTAGCACTCAGTGGGAACTCTGCTTAGCAGTTTGGTTTTGGATCTTTCTCAGGGAGCTGTCCTCAACAGAGCAGCAGCTTGTGTGCATGACTGGGAACAGTTGTACTCTACCGGGCTACTGAGTAGAAAGCACATTTTCAGCTTAGGATATTTCCAGGTTACAGTAGCTTTTTTTAGACAAAAATTTATACTAAGTCAAGGGCTATCTGTAGATTCTACAACAACAACACCATTTAAAATACAGGGTCATTTTCTTTGGTAAGAAATTCTACATGGTTCCTTATTCTCCTTGAACTCTTTATTCTTCTTCCACTATAGAATTGTGAACACTATAGACATGAGCCACGTGTAACCCTACCATTTGTCTTGCCCACCCAGCAACTATAATTATTCCACACCTATTAATAATTGCCCCAAACAGTAATGGTATATTCTTACATAAGACACTTAAATTGGTTGCTATTATGGTTTCTTTCCTTTCAAACATTCATGTTCCCCAATTCCTCCTAGTACTGGACATTGTGGGAATGGTTTTGAGCAATTGTTTTAGGGGACCAGATATAAGGAAGTTGAGCTGGGACAAACGCATACCTCTGAGGTTGACATTCACTTCCCCATAACCTTCTCTCCCATAGGAGTGATTCTTATATAACTTAGTGAACTCACCTGGAATCTTAAAAATTAAATACAGGGTGAGAGGCTGAAGGATGACATGGATACGATACCTGTACCATGAATGTGGGGATGATAGAGAAGAAACAAAGGTAAAGTAGCAGAGAGGCTCGTCTGTGGGCAACTGTCAGCAAAATATCTGGGTGTTATAAACACCCAGTGCAAAGAGTGTATCTGATAATGCAGCATGTACAGCTGCAAACATATCACAGTCTTTTTGGTAGAAGTGACACAACATAGGATTACTTTGCAAATCATAATCTGAGCAGCACTCTGAGTAGCATTTTGCATGTGAGTGTGTGCACGTGCACATTCTCATATGGGCATGCTTCTATGGCACTCACTTGACTCCATCTCCACCACACTGGGATTACAGAAGCTCACACTATGCTCAGCTTTTTACATGGATTCTAAAGGTCAAACTCGGGGACCATGCTCGCAAGGCCAGCACTTTACGAACTATGCTGTCTCCCTCACCCCTGCAGAAGCATTCCAATCTGTGAGTAGATTCAATGTTTTATGCATTCAAATTGCCAATAATAATTTTAAAAGTTGATCAAGCACATTATTGAGAATACTGAATTATATTCTTATTCTTTCTGTAAAAATAGTGTATTGAAATTTTATGAAAAGGCTGTGAAGGCATGCAGGCAAAATATGAGCAAAGACATTACAGGTGCTGAATTCAAATGCTGTATTCCTCAACTTAGGAATATTGGTATTATCTTTAGCATCATTCCATGTATAATGCGTTGTGGTTCCTTTTTAAATTTTAAATAAATGTTTGCACTTTTGCCTGAATTTATGACTTTTTCTTCAAGGTCATCTTCCCTTTCTCAATTACATGTGTTACAGCCCCATGAAAGCTGCCTATAGATTCTTACCTCTAAGTTTATAGGACCGTTCCACCTGTACTGCCTCAGTACCATTCAGTATACAGACTGAAGAAGAAACTTCTGATCCATTCTGTAGCTCAGTGAGTAAAGTCTTTGCCATACTGTGAAGACTTGAATTTGAATCTCCAGCACCTACATAAAATCCTTAATGGCCTGCCTGAAATCCCAGTGGAGATAGAGAATCTCCAGAGAAAGCAGGCTAGCCAGGCTAGTCAAGTGGTAATTATCAGGTTCAGCATGAGACCCTGCTTTAGGATGCAAAATAGACATTAATCCAGTAAAACATCATCTTGGGCCTTTGCATGGGCACACAGGCATGCCCACACACTCATGTGCATGCATATACATTTAAACATGCATATATGCACACATAAAACATAAAAAACCTAACCAAATGAAAACTCAATGACAAAACAATGGGTAACTGGATTAAAGAAATGGGAAGAATTGAAAGTTGGAGCTTGATAGTAATGCACTTGCCTAGCATGTGTAAGCTCTCAGGTTCAATACCCAGCACTACAGAAACAATCCCCAAACCATTTCAAATAAAAACGAAATGAACCAAACAACAACCACCCCAAACAAGCCAAACACCTGAAAAACGACTTCACCAAAGAAGGTATACAGATGACACACATGAAAAGACATGAAACATATCAATCAGGAGTTGTCAATGAAAAGAAAGCTGGAATAGTGTGTCATTACACAGTTAATAGGATGGTCAACACTGAAAATACCAATGGCACCAAATACTGAGGTTGGAGCAGCAGAACACAGAAGGCAGGACAGAACACACCCCGCCACCTGGGAGGAGAGTTGGGCAGTTTTTCAGAAAACCAAACATATCCTTACCAAATGATCCAATAATCACCCTGCTTCATAAGTGCCCAGACTAATGCTGTGGCAGCTCCATTCATTTGAGCATAGACACAGTTGCGTCTTTCAGTAGGTAAGGAAATCAACTCTAGTGTATTCCAAGGGTGGGAAATTATTCAACAATAGCATATATAAAACAAGCCATGAACAAAGAGGAAGAGGGGTCCTTTTCCTTCCTTCTTTCCTTTTCTTTCTTTTTGTTTGGTTTTGTTTAAAATTACTTCCACCCCAACCATTATAATGTCTGTGCCTCACTGCATGGAGGAACAATTCATATTATTAAGTGAAGGAAGCCAATCTGGAAAGTTACTCTGCATGATTCCAGTTATTTGACATTCTGGAAAAGGCATAGCAATAAAACCAGTAAAAATATGGTGATCTCCAAAGGCTGGAGAGTGGGCAGAAATGACTTAGAACACTGAAGAAACCATTTTGTGAGTATTAGCTACTTTTCTATTGCTGTGATAAACCACCATAACCAAGGAAACTTACAGCAGGCAAGGTTTATTTTGGTTTCACCCTCCTGGAGGGATTAGAGTTCATCATGGGTAAGAAACAGGCATGGAAAGCTGGAATAGCTGACTGAGAATTCATATCTTGACTTGAAAGCAGGAAGCAGGGAGAGCTAACTGGGAATGACCTCCTCCAGTGACATACTTTCTCCTCAACCTACCCAAACGCCAACAACTAGGGACTGAGTATTCCAGCATCTGAGCCTATAGGGACATTCTCATCCCAACTGCCACATTGTATACTATTATAATAATATATATTATAATAATAATATATATTATAATATATATAATATTATAAGATAAGATATATATCTGCACACATTATTTGGGTGGTAAGTAGGTACAGCATCCAGGCAATTTTTTTTCCTGCTCCTTATTTTATCCTACTACAAAAACATACTAGGGGCTGGAGAAATGACACAGCAATTAAGAACACTTTGATTCTGAAGTCGAAATATTATATACCTTGCAGAAATGTATCACTTGCTAAAGACTTTAAAATAATGGCAGTGAGCCCCAACTATGCCAAGCCATCGAGAATAGCTATCATTTCACCTCTCACTGCCTTTTCGAAGCTACTTCATTCAAATATGAAATGTAGAGCCTTGAACCGGATACCCCTTTCAGTACACAGCATATTGACAGGAAGTTAAACTGATCTCAGTCATAATGTTCATAAGCAACTAACTGAATGGAGACAGCCTTTACCTTCTGTGTTCTTATGTCAGAAGCAGTCTGGAGGTTAACACTGGCCAAACCGCCATTCATTCACGCCTTGCATCCTATCTCCTGCCAGTATAAAGCCACCACACACTTTTGACATCACTAAGGATCATTTATGCAAGCCATGATAAGAATGGAACAAACATGAATTCTTCAGCCTTTATGTCTTTGTGCCATAAGAATTTCCCATAAAGATGCCTTTATGGGCTAGTCCTGATGGAACAGGATTTTAATCCCAGTTACCTAGGGGCCTGAGGTATGGGGATGGCAAGTTCAAGGACAACTTGGGTAATATACTAAGACCTTGACTCAAAAAAAGAAAAAAAAAAAAAAAAAGGAAAAGGAAAAAAGACCTGGGAATATAATCCAGTGCAAGAGTGCTTATGAAGCATGAAAACCTGGGTTCAATCTCCAGAATGGCAAACAAGCTACAACAACAGAAAAAAAGTCTTGTGACTAATTATCTGTCAATCACTTTAGGTACAAACGAGGGAGGTGGGTCACTAATTTAAAAAAAGACCCAATTGAGGCCTCTAATGATCTATACTATGAACTTAACTCAGGCAGAGGGACTGTGCTGTGATAAGAATATGTTTTGCCTTGTACCCTGGCACCTAAAACCCTTGGAATTTCCTCAGTGACAGGAATCTTTCTGATCACATCTGATTTTATGCTCATGGGATGGTTTAGGATTGGGGTCTCTTGATTACTCTTGGTTGTGGCTAGCCCCCCAAAACAACAAGTACTCGAAGGCTAGAATTTTTAATCTCAACCTCCACCCCCTCTAATAAATGGAGGGATGGAGGCCATGTATTGAGCTCCATGAAAAACTCTGAATCCTTGAGATCCGGAGTTGCTGGGAATTGGTTCTAATGCTTTGAATTAATCTGCCCCCCCCCCCAAATCAGGAATCTTCATGTCCAAATACTGAAGGCCCTTGTCCCCAATTGTTTGGTTTTGTTGTTGTTATTGTTTTGTTGTTGCTGTATATTTTATTGGATATTTTATTTACATTTCAGATGTTATCCCATTCCCCCCCACCAAAAACCCCCATCCCATCCACCTCCTTCTGCTTCAGGCTGCCTACTCTCTCCCTACCTATTCAATATAGTACTGGAAGTCCTAGCCAGAGCAATTAGACAACAAAAGGAAGTCAAAGGGATACAAATAGGAAAGAAAGAAGTTTTCTTTACTTCTATTTACACTATTTACAGATGATATGATAGTATAGTGACCCCAAAACTTCTACCAGAGAACTCTTAAACCTGATAAATGACTTCAGCAAAGTGGCTGGATATAAAATCAACTCAAACAACTTAGTAGCCTTCCTCTACTCGAAGGATAAACAGGCTGAGAAAGAAATTAGGGAAAAGACACCCTTCACAATAGTCACAAATAACATAAAATACCTTGGTGTGAATCTAACCAAGCAAGTGAAAGATCTGTAAGACAAGAACTTCAAGTCTCTGAAGAAAGAAACTGAAGAAGATCTCAGAAGATGGAAAGATCTCTCATGCTCGTGGATTGGCAGGATTAATAAAGTAAAAATGGCCATCATGCAGAAAGCCATGTACAGATTCAATACAATTCCCATCAAAATTCCAACTCAATTCTTCATAGAGATAGAAAGAGCAATTTTCAAATTCATTTGGAATAACAAAAAACCCAGGATAGCAAGAACTATTCTCAACAATAAAAGAACTTCTGGGGGAATCACTATCTCTGACCTCAAGCTGTACTACAGAGCAATAGTGATAAAAACTTCATGGTATTGGTACAGAGACAGGCAGGAAGATCAATGGAATAGAATTGAAGACCCAGAAATGAACCCACACACCTATGTGGTCACTTGATCTTTGACAAAGGAGCTAAAACCGTTCAGTGGAAAAAGGACAGCATTTTCAACAAATGGTGCTGGTTCAATTGAAGGTCAACATTTAGAAAAATGCAACTCGATCCATTCTTATCTTCTTGTACAAAACTCAAGTCCAAGTGGATCAAGGACCTTCACATAAAACCAGATACGCTGAAACTAATAGAAAAGAAGGTGGGGAAGAACCCCAATTGGATCGATCAATAAAAAGCCAACAGCTAATGGCTGGGCAAGTAGATTGCAGCAGGACCCTGAGATTTGCAGCAGCTAGGAACAGGGAAAGAGGAAGGAGAGAGGAATCACCAAGGTTCCAAGGGAGCTGAATCAGATATACATCTGCCAAAGGAAAATCATCCAAAATGTAGGTGAGAAGGAATGCGGCCCCTGGAAGGGCTGCCCCAAAGTGTCTTGGGCAGCAAAGACTAGGGGACTGCTCAGAAGAAGCAAGGGCAACAAAGATAAAATATAGAATTAAAGGGTGTTAAGCCAGGATTGCAGGAGGGAAATGTGTGCTGGCTGGGGATGGGGAGATGGAAGAGCGTGGGGGCCGGGGGATTAGAGCTGCCCAGCCTTTGAGCTAGTCACAGCATGTCAAAAATTAACTGGTGTGTTTGTGTGTGTGTGTGTGTGTGTGTGTGTGTGTGTGTGTGTGTGTGTGTGTGTTTCATTCAGAATTCGGGAGTCCAGATAGCTCCTGGGTGGGTTCGTGTGTGTGACTGTCAGGAGCACAAAGCTGTGTAGCAAAATGTACTACATGCTACGTGGAGTTTCTGGATTGGTGACTCCATCCACCTCTGGGAGGTCGGCACACTCTTGATTCCCAGGACAGAAGACCGTGCACCCACTACTCTTCCTGACTTGTCTTTCGTACTTCTTCATCTGGGCGTTCATTTGCATAACTTACTGTGAACTTGTAAATGTAAGCGACACATACATGTGTGAAACATTCTAACAAAGTGTGAACCTGAGGAGGGCACACTTGGAGCTACAGTTTACATAGCCAGTCATTTGGAAAGATAGTATTGGAACTGATGCTTGGACTTGACCTCTGAAATAAATGAATCCTGTGGGATCCAGCCATTATATTCTGAAATCCAGTGCTAACTTAAAGGAGTATCAGTGCCAGAACTGAATTGTTGGACACCCAGTTACTGTCTTGGGGAGAATTTCTTATACATTTGACTCTAGAGAGGCATGTGAGTAATAAAAGTTTTAGGGACATAATTACAGGCCTCTGAAGAACCAGGGTGGTTGTCTGATTAATAATTTAAAATCATGTTGAGTAGAAACCAAAGAGTACTTTAAATAATTCTCTGACAATGCCTATCTCTTAAGGCTCTGGACCTTTCCCCTACCTACTGGTTAATTAGGGTTGTCAATAAGAGTGACTAAATGAACAGAAGGCCAAAAATCCTCCTAAGTAGAACACTGAGACTTTGATCGATAAAACAAACACTGTCAAGTACTTCTTCATATAAGAAACAAGTCACATTCAAAACAGTTGTAAGCCACATATAAGACGTCACACAAAGCAGTCAACAGCTCTGGGACGGGCTGCTGCCTGTGCCTTGTCACTTGTTTATATTTTGAATATTCAGTTTGACTATAACATGACCTTGGAAGCTACTGTTGTTAGAATGCAATGACTCCCTTGGGCTTGTAAGAAAACTAAAGGTAGGATGGGAGCCTGGAATTTCCACCTTTACTTTATAGCTATCTCCTTTAGGCAACTTACTGGTTGCTTTCACAAATGACTGTTTCAGAAGCACACCTCCACCAAGTACTTAAAGGTTTCTAGCCACTCACTTAGACTTGAAGTCACCTTGGATTCCAGAAACAATTAGACTAATTGATATACATACTTATTATAAGGAACAACAACAACAACAAAAAACCCTCCCAAACAGCAGCAAGCTGAAACAGACCAGCCCTCACAGGAGGACAATTACCTGTGATGGTGACACTCACCTGGAGAAGGAGTCATCATATAGGAACCAGAATGTTCTCTTCAAGCAATAAGGACTTCTGTTAGCCAGCTTCCAGAACTAGAACCAAGAAATGTTCAGCCAGACAGCACCTTGACCCATGCTACTTAGTTGGACATACTTAATGCCCCTGCCTGAAGCCTTCCTTTTTTGAAACCTAAAGACCATCTTCAGGGCACTCAGGAAGAAGGGTCCTGAGTCTGAGGCCAGCTTGGGCTACCTAGTGAGGCATGTTTAAAAACAAGACATGAGACTGGGGGTGGGGGGAGTGCTCAGTGGTTAAGAGCACTAGCTGCTCTTACAGAGGACCCAGGTTAGATTCCTAGTGTCTACATGGCAGCTCATGACTGTTTAGAATTCCAATTCTGGGGGACCCAGTGCCGTCTTCTGGCCCCCAGTGGTAACAGGCATGCAGGCAAAACACCCTTATAGATAAATATTATTTTAAATTAAAAAAAAAGTGTGTTTTTATTTTCATGTTGTAATCTTTATTTCTTTATGAGACCCATGTTTTTACTGGTTTTATTCCTTCTGACTTAGTGCTTTAAAAACATTTCTATTAATATATATCTGCTGATAGATAATGTATGCCCTGAAACCATATTTATCTCGGGCTGAAGAGAGGCCTTAGCTGGTAAAAAAAAAAAAAAAAAAAAACAAACAAAAAAAAAAAAACTTGCTGTATACAACCTGAATTAGATCCCTAGGATCCACGAGAGTTGTGCTCTGGCCTCGACACACCATAAATAAATAAATGAATGTAATACAAATTTTACACATGTTTCTGTAAGAAATTTCTGTGAGAAATTTATTCTGATTTCTACCTACCCCAAGTTCTTAGCACAAGGTTCTTAAAACCTTTGGATTTTCTTGAGTGACAATAGGCTCTTATTATTAACAGTGAGCCCTTTTGTATGTTCGTGAGGTAACCTAGGTGGAGTTCAGCTGGTGACATGGTAGAAACTTCCAGCTCCAACTACTAACAACCAAGAAAAGGTACCTGAAGCTGAGCCGGAGGTAAAGTTCTATAAAACTCATTAAGAGGGCTGGTGGTGGTGGGGGCTGGAGAGATGGTTCAGTGGTTAAGATCACTGACTGCTCTTCCTAGAGGTCCTGAGTTCAAGTCCCAGTTAACCACATGGTGGCTCACAACCATCTGTAATGGGATCCCATGCCCTCTTCTGATGTGTCTGAAGATAGCGACAGTGTACCCACATATATGAAATAAATAAATAAATAAATCTTAAAAAAAAAAAAAAAAAAGAGGGCTGGTGGTGTAGCTCTACAGAGCCCAGTCGTAATGTACTTGCCTAGTATGAATAAGGTCCTGGTTTGGGTCAATTCCTGTAATCCCTGTGCTTGAAAACAGAGGCAGGAGGATCAAAGAACTAGAAATAAAATCCTTCAGAGAAAGAACTGTTGGGCTTCAGGTTGATAAAGCTGTGGCACGCATTAGCCATTTCTCTCTGTTCAGCATGTTGGTCCCAGGTATTGACCTCAGGTCCTCAGACTCTGATCCACCTCATCCTCAGGGGTCTTGGTTTATTTGTGTCTGTATTTTGTATGTATTTGGCCTGAGGCTTTCTGAACCCCTCAACCTAGGTTCTTGCTGCTTTGGGGAGGAGAATCAGAGCAGGGCTCTTTATCCTGAAGTGTTGATGGCCCTTGTACTGTCTGCTTGCACTGTGAATGAAGAACACATTTACCACTGTATTCTTTCTGGTGAGAGTCATGTCAAGGCCTGTGAAGAGAATCCTGACATAGAAATATTGAGGTGTCTTTGTGTGATTTTTTTTCTCAGAAAGTTAGTGTCCCAGGAATTGGACAGATACCAAAGCTGCCCAATGGTTTCATGTTCTTGCCTCTAGAATTCAAAGAATGAAATTCATGGGCCAATGAGAATACATTTTAGGGAAAAGTTTATCCTAGATTCATAGGTAGGAGCTGAAGAAGTAGTAAAAGATCCATACCATTTAAGTTAGGCATGGAGTTCAGTCATGCGTTGGACAAGTCAAGACTCAGAAAGCTGGGCAAACCCATGGCGGTTGATAGCAACTGCACTGGATGTGAGACTTCTGGGAAGGGAAAGTACATTGTATCATTAATGGGATAGTTATTCTCCTACCTCTCCAGCATGGCTTAGGGTTAGCCTGTCTTCCTGAGGTACTCCCTTAGACAGATGATTAGCCAGCACCACTGGGTTAACCCCAGCACCAGCTAATCCAGAGCAGGGTTAGCTCTGTTTATGTTTTGTGTAGTTTGGCTTGTTAGGTCTCCACTAAGGCCAGAGGAATTGCCTTCTGTAATGGGGCCTCCACAGACTCCTGAGCAAGAATATTGTAACATCATCTATGAGAAGAGTTAAGAATGCTATGATTACAAAGATACCTTGAATGGAAAAAATTACATATTTCAAATGCAAAGCTCACCTAACAAATCAGTGAATACTCATTGGAAAGAGGAACTGTGTCATTCTGTAAAAGCACTGACTTTGCACAAGCCTTCAGCTTCTCATGAGCCCTTTGTTTTGTTTTGGTTTGGTTTTTTGGTTTTTCGAGACAGGGTTTCTCTGTGTAGCCCTGGCTGTCCTGGAACTCACTCTGTAGATCAGGCTGGCCTCCAACTCAGAAATCCACCTGCCTCTGCCTCCCAAGTGGTGGGATTAAAGGCGTGCACCGCCACTCCCTGGTCTAAACTCTCAGTTTTACATACTCTTATGCTTAGTCAATTCTCAAGTTTTCTGTGAATTCTTTTTTGTATACATTTTTTTTTGAGACAGCTTTGCTACTTAGCTGTGGCTGACCTTGAATTCAGTCTCACCCTGCCTTACAGCAACTCACAGTGCAATGGCAGGTGTGAGCTCCCACACCCAGCTTAGCTCTTATACTGCCTGCTAGAGTAGTGTCTGCTGGAGGTAGGGCACCTCTCTTGGAGTTTCCTTTTTCCTTTAAAGTAAGCTGATTGGTTGCATTTACATATCAGCTTTCTGATGGGGGGGGGAGTATTTTCTTGTACTGTTGTAAATAATGCTAAATTAATATTTTATACAAGTAACCACTTATACAGCATGCTACAGTTGTTTTTAAACTTGCACTGGTAACAAAGTTTGAGCCCTCATAGCTATTGTGCAATCATGTAATTATTCTTGCTGTCACATTAAGTGATACAGTTTTAAAAGCAGAGTGTCATTTCTTTCCCCCCTTGTGCTGGAGACAGAACTAGGGCTTTACACAACCTAAGCAAATGCTCTCCTACTGGACCATTCTCCATCCACAAGAAAAGCCACAATGTTGGGAATGTTCTAGCTTTTATTTTATTATCACACTATCTATTTACTTATTTGTTTATATTGGTGTGTGTGTGTGTGTGTGTGTGTGTGTGTGTGTGTACTCTGTAGCATGTATTTGGAGGTCAGAGAACAACTCATGGAAGTTGGTTATACCCTTTCACCATGTAGAGCCTCAGGATAAAATTCAAGTTGTCAGGCTTGGTGACAAGTGTCTTCACCCACTGAACCGTCTCACTGGCCCTTGAGCATTTAGTCTTCGTTTTACGGTTAAGGGTTATGTTCTTTCCATATTTCTACACTCAAAGACGACCATAAAGTACAATTACAAGATACTTTGGAGAGAAAAATTATGCACTGAGAATGTAAAGCTAATTTAATAATTTAGTGAATATTCATTGGAAAGAAGTATGTCCTATTTCCAAAGCACTGAATTGGCACCAGTGTTGTATATTTAATATTTAATGTGTTTTTAAAGGAAATCTAGACCTTTGTAAACTATAATTATTTTTGCTTTATGAATTCTATAGAGAAATGTTATTTAATATGGTTAAGAGCAAATATCCACTCTGTAACATCCATAATCTGATAGATCTGATAACAGTAGTTAAGACATACTACTATGAGGTTTTCATGTAAATATTTGTGAATAACATGTCAATAGAGCTTTAAAAAATACATGTAGCATATAATGGTTTTTAATCTATTAAAAACAAAACCAGAAAGTTCTTGGTATTGCTCATATCTATATTTTTATCATATATACTTTTATTTTATTAAATTTATTTATTCTCTAGTCATATTTTTTAATGGAGTCTCATATAACTTGCTTTGGCCCTGGACACAGGTAGGTGATGTGACTTTGCTCTCCTGACCCTCATGTGTCCACCTCCTGAGTACTGAGGTTACAGATGTGTCACCAAGCCAGTTTGTGTATTACTAAAGGTTAAAGCAGAGGCTTTGTGCATCCCAGGGATATACTGACTAGCTACTTAGAAAAAAAGATAAAAAAGATTTTAGTTTTATTCTATGTATGTGGATTTTTTTGTCTATATTCATGTATGTGCATCACTAACTCTGGTGCTAACAGAGGCCAGAAGAGAGTGTTAGCTTCTATTGAGCAGTAGTTACAGGCAGTTAGTTGTAGCAGCCTTGTGGGTGCCAGGAATCCAGAACCTGGGTTCTCTGTAGCAGCAGCAAGTGCTCTTAATCGGTGAGCCATTTCTCCAACTCCGCTGATGTGTTTTGTGAAGCCTTTATCTCTAATAAAAGCCATCATAACACTTTCTATGTAAATGCTTACATCATGGATATCTTTACTAATAAAAAAATTAGGCAAATGAACTGTCATCAGAGAGGCTTTATCCAACAGCTGATGGAAACAGATGCAGAGACCCACAGCTAAACATTAGGCAGAGCTTGGAGGATCCTGTGGAAGACTAGGAGAAAGGCTTGAAGGAGCTAGAGAGGTCAAGAACACCACAAGAAAACCCACAGAATCAACAAACCTGGACGCATAGGTGCCCAATGAGACTGAACCGACAAGAGGGGATCTGCATGGGTCTAACCTAGACCCTCTGCATACCTGTTACAATTGTGTAGCTTGGTGCTTTTGAGGGACTCTTAAAAGAAGAAGCAGGCGTGTGTGCTGTTTCTGACTGTTTTGTCCACTTTGGGGGTTCTTTTCCTCCTACTGGGTTTCCTAGTTCAGGTTGAATGTAAAAGGAAGTGCCTAATCTTATCGCAACTTGATATGCCAGGTTGATATCCCTGGGAGGCCTGCCCTTTTCTGAAGGGAGAGGGATGGGGGCACTAGGAGGAGAGGAGGTAGGAGAAACTGTGGTCAGGATATAATATATGAGAGAATAAATTAATCATGATTAAAAAGAAAAAGAATTCATTGTCCACCCCAAGGAGAAAGAGATTAGGTAAATGAATATGCTCTGGAATTTATACATATGTTGTGGAATCAATTTTTTTTCTCTTTGGTGTTTCATAGAAGTTAATGCAGGTTCTATGGACAAATGAAACCTGTCTGGTGTTTGGTTAAAGAAAGTTGTATTTATTGGTGGACGGGCTGGTTTTTGTTTGTTTGGGTAACCTAACGACTAGAACTTTAGCACCCTAATAATACACACTGAAAATCTCACAGAGTGAAAGTTCTGATGTTCCCAGTGTATCTAATCACTGCTTGAACATGTTGCATATTTGAAAATAGAATTTAAAAATAATCAGTGGGTACCAGGGCAAGTTTTAGAGCTTGCAGATTTTGTTTAATAAAATAATCATGATCTTTACCTTCATGCAACACATATTTTTTTTAAAAAGACAGAAAATCGTGGTTCAAAAATATTGCTAGATTCATTTCCATAAAAATGAAAACAAAGTGCTTAGAACACAAAATATAGCAATAAACTGTAATAGGGAGATAGATTGCATGAAACATAAGTACCAAAAGGTTAATAAAATGCATAAAGATTAATTTGAATATTCAAGACAATTATCAAGCCCTAGTTGAAAATGAACAAAGGCTGCAGACTAATAAATCGTATAAGGTAAATGCAAATCACCACAAAAGCTTAGTCAGAAATTTATTGCCGTTAGTAATCAAAGCACCATGTTACTAGCATTTAATGTCTGTAATTTGCCCAAATTAAAGAACATGCAAACAAAACAAAGAAATACAATATTGACATGATTTGACCAAAGAAGCATTTTTTCTGTAAAACATTAAAGCAATAATTAATATCCACAACCAAGTCCATCTGCTCACTGTGTCACATTACCGGTGGGATCTATTTCTACGGAAACCAACCACTGGGATAAAAAAAAAAAGCATGCTCACAAACAAATACAAGTTCACCAGCATTGTGCTTATAGCACAAACTGGAAACAACCTCAATTATCATTGTGGGCAATGCAAATTAAATATTGTTATGCTAATCTATGGATGATTATTTTTGTGAAAACTCTAACCCAGACCGCTCACACTTCCTGAAAACAAGGACAGAACTGAGGTTAATTAGGTGTGCTGCGGTGTGTTTACAAAATTTATTGAAACGTCATGCTTGCATGGAAAAGACTGATGAGGTGATTAATTAGAATGGGCGGAGGCTGGCTTTTGGCATTGATTGATGGCTGACGAGCCTACTTACTGCCCTCACACCGCGACCTACGTAGCTCTAGTAAACAAGCATGAAGGTAGAAGTAGACTTCAGTGCTACAGTGCCCACCTAGTGTGTGCAAGGTCCTGGATTTGATCCCTAGCACTGGCAAAGAATTAAAAATGAATTTAAAATGAAGATGGAAATGTTTTTTGGGCTAGACTCTCCACTTAATTAATGGACGTTTTCCATATATTTACAAAAGCTACATGTGCTTTAGTGTGTGTTAATATGACAATCAAACAGTGACCCAGGAGACATATTGAATAAAAAGATGAAAAGGGGCTGCTAAATCATGAAGCCAGTCAGAACGGAGACCAATTAGCTGCATTCCAAATGGTTTGTGAAGAGCTCTGTCAATCTCAAACCAGAGCTGAAAATAACTTTGGTAAATCTAAACCATCTATGTGCACCTAAAGGATTATTTCAGGAGGTGTAGCGTCATGTAAGAGATGAAAGCTTTCCTGGATCCTCCGTGAGTCATGCAGGTACCCACATCTGATCCCTCAGTTCAGTTCCCCAGTTTAAACTAGTGACCAGATCTGTAGCTGCAATCGTTGTGCAAAGCATAGGCACCACTGAAGGAAGCAATGCTGACTCTCTGATTAAACAAGCAGCATTGCAGACCCATGCCCTTGCACAATTATTGTGGTGCAGAACGCAGGGTATAGCGTAGAGCTGTGTTTGACACTGGGGTTCTGCGGATGGGGGTTTAAATCACAATGATAATTGACTGTCCTCAGAAGCATGCTTCACATGCCCATGAGATGCTCTACAAGACACTCTCTGACATGCTGCTGTACTTAATTGTTTTGTATTTTTAATTGGAAGAGCCCGATTGACACTTGTGATTTAAAGTTGACATGCAATAGGGAATGTAATTAACTAAGTTTATAAATGGCATTTGAATGCCAGCTAAGGCTATAAATTCAAATTGTTATGTTTTAATAATCCAGGAAGCATTTACTAAAATTGCACTATCTTATGAATTTTGACTAGAAATGTAACGAGATTGAGAAAATGTAAAATATTAGGCAAATGTATAAGTGAAAACTAGGGAATTTTGCATATGCACACGTGTGTAGTATATAACACGTATGTGTGTAGGCATGACTTTTATCTAATACATTAAATATAATAGTTCATTAGTTAAAATTAGTCAGAGTGTAAGTAAAAAAAGATTATGCTTATTTTTAATAAAACCATTTGATTCATAAATCACTTAGCAAGAATTGTAATTTGAACTCAGATGTTCAGAAAAAGTTGTCATTAATTAACTATAGTAAAAAGTTGTCTATTTTGAGAGTTCCTAGTGGTTCACATTGCATATGAAGCCCTGTGTTGGACATTAGAAGATTTATTGAAATGTTATGCCCAGAAGTTACCAATTGGAAATGACACCATGACCAATGAATGCCTGTCACTCTGAAGAAGCCAGCAGATTATGTTATCTTTTAGAATTAATTAGAAAATTTTATTGTATTCTAAATGGCTATTTAATAAATGCATCATATTTGACATAAAAAAATTAAGAAAAATGTAAAAAGCAGATATTACCAGTAATTTGCCAAAGCAACTTCTCCTACCACATTGTCAATCCAGTTCTCAGTCTCTAAAAATAATTATATATATTTAAAGTGACATGAGTAAATTGACTTCTTACTACATGATTTGTGATGGGCTGGATTTAAAGTCCTTCCTTCCTTCTTTCTTCTCACTTTTTCTTTTCACCATGACTCTGTGTGTGTGTGTGTGTGTGTGTGTGTGTGTGCATATTTTACACACCAAGAAAGAAGAGCATCCATGAGATGGAACTCATGCCTGACACTGCTATGGTGGTCAAGAACCTGAAATAGCCTGTGGGCCTAAGGAAAAACCAAACACTGTTGTTCACTAACGTAGTATAGCAATAAAATAACAGGGGGGTAGGAAGAGAAGGGGAAAGGGAGATGAGAGGAAAGAGGAGGGAGAGAGGGAGAAAGAGAAGAGAGAGGAGAGAGGAGAGGGGGAAATGGGGAGAGAGGGGAAGGGAGAGAGAAGAGAGAGGAGGGAGAGGGAGAAAGAGAAAAAGAGAAAGGAGAGAGAAAGGAGAGGAGGAGAAAGAGAGGAGGGGGTGGAGGAAGGAGAGAGAGAGAGAGAGAGAGAGAGAGAGAGAGAGAGAGAGAGAGAGAGAGAACCAACATATCTAGGTGGCTTTGAGAGCTTACAGTGTGATGTTATTGAGAATAGGAGCTAACAGCTGCTCTCTGGAATCTGTATATTTGCCTTTGGTGTGTTGTGCAGGGCCTTTCCCACAAGCTACATCCTTAGGCCTCTATGGGACGTGTCTTACTTGCCCACCAGAAACACAATTATCATTGCGACTTACAACATATGATAAACACTGACTACTTCTTGATTTCAGTTCACACAGCAGGGCCATGGATACATTTCTTAATAGTCTCTATCCACAAACTCCGTCCCTGGCAAATGGAGTTGGCAGTTAGTGCCTGTCTTGTTTGCTGGGACAGTGAGTGTTTATAGCTAAGGTATACAGGGCCTATTTTAGGCGCAGTGTGATAACCCATAATTTCAAGATTGGAAAATAATCCTAAATTTGAAACTTTCAGTAGAAGCATGAAGTGAAGCTGAGAGTAGAAGGTCCACAGCTGCTTCGTGAGCAAGATGCAGGTGAGTCACAGACACAGCAAAGACATTGCATAGTTACATCCTCATGACAGGTACGAGCAGTTATTATAGCGACAGAAGTGACGTTTGTCTTTAGATTTGGGTAGATTCACCAGAGAGCTCATATCACACAGGCAAATATTTCAGAATCTAAAATAGCCAAGTGCATTTCTGGTGCCAATCAGTTTAAACAAGGAATACTCGAGTGGTGCAATTATTTTAATGCCAGCAATCCTAGTGGCGTCAGTACTGACCTTTGTTAAATCTCCCATTGGAAGCTCCTAACATCTCACACCTAAAATGTGCAACACAGAGTTCTTTGTCCTCTCACCCTTGACTTTCACGCTGATGGGGAAATGAAGCCCCATCACAGTACAAAATTCAACATTACTTGAGGCAGAGCACCACAAGTTCAAAGCCAGCCTAGAGCACATAATAAAATGACTCTGTCCAGTGTAAAACCTGAACGAACTGCGTGTCACCCCTGCCAGCCACAACCAACAGACACTGAAGGTCAAGCGCGCAAGCCATCGGCAAGAATCGCAACTGAGTAAACACATCGAAACAAGAGTACCCATCTCCCACGTGGCCAGAACAAAATGATTTAAATGACAAACTATAAAGATATATAATCCAGAACCGTGATGCCTAGTCTTTGGGAAAAAAAAAAAAAAAAAAAAAAAAAAAAAAAAAAAAAAGGCCTCTTCAGTGAATGCTTCCCAGAAAAGCATTTTGCTTTGCAAGGGACATGTTGTCCTCTTAAGAGAGAAATGAGTCTCACAAAAGACCTCACAGAAATGACCAGAGAAGATAACACTTTCCACATAAATACTCTCTACTGCTCGGGGCCAGCAGCTTTGCTAAGCTCCATGCTTTGCTGTGCCTCCACCCACGCTCTCCACAGAGACTCACCTACGAGCCTCCGCTCTAACTTATCATTGTCCTGATACCCAGTGTCAGAACATGGTGGATTGTGCTGGAAACACCATGTAATTACGTGGTCCTCTGTGCTCAAAAGTTACCTCACCTATTTCATCTCTATACTTTCCTAACTGAGGAAAAGAAACCCAAGATATAAGACATCAGCGGGAAATTGGCACCATGGATATTGGAGAACCAATGACACTATATTAAACTTCAAAATGAAAGAGGGGTCCTGAGGGCAAAATTCGCTCGCTTCTACTTTCAAAGGTCAACAGGTAACAGTCTGCAGACTGCGGCGATTTTTCAAGTGGTCTGTAAATACGTCATGTGTTTAGGAGTGAGTGCTGTAACCTAATCATGTTGCTGACTATAAATTCCCAGCCATCATGACTCTCGCTGTCTTCTCCCCGGCACCTGCTCAGAAAGGAGGCCGCATAGGTTCGCAGCTCAACTAGACTGTCAGATGCTGCCGCTACTTTGTTGTATCTTTTAAACTTAATGTGTATCTAAGCACAACATCTTAATGCACGCCGGTGAAAATTACTTCAATAAAATGTAGTTTTGAGCACAAACGCAATTTTTTATTTTATGAGAATGTCTAGCCTTACTAGATCCAGTACGTTCAGTCATTATTTCGTTGGTAACAGGATCAATCACTGGAAGAAAAGAAGATTAAGAATGGCATTAAAATTTTAAGCAATCTATTTTAGTGTCAAATGAAATAGTTGAAATTCTCTGGTAGCTGCTGTTTGGAAATTTCTAAAAATCAATGTCTTTTTCACATAGTCATAAAAAGATTTTTTTCATAAAAATTAAAAAAATTATTTTTGTATTGAATTTTAATTTTTTTACTTACTTTACATCCTGCTCAGTGCCCACCTCCCAGTCACCCCCTTCTACAATCCTTCCCCCATCCCCCATCCTCCCATGCCCCCTTTCCCCCATCCCCTTGTCCTCTGAGTGGATGGGCCCCCCCTTAGTATCCCTCTACCCTAGCACTTCACGTCTCTGTGAGGCTAGACACTTCCTCTCCCCTGAGGCCAGACAAGGCAGCTCGGCTTGAAGAACATATACCACGTAGAGTCAACAGCTTTTGTGATAGCTCCCACTCCAGTTGTTAGGGGACTCACATGAAGACCAAGCTGTACATCTGCTACATATGGGGAGGCCTAGTTCCAGCATCTACATATTCTTTGGCTGGTGGTTCAGTCTCTGAGAGCCCCAAGGGTCCAGGTTAGTTGACTCTGTTGGTATTCCTATCTTCCTGTGGAGTTCATATCCCCTTTGGGGCCCACAATCCAAGCTTTGGGTCCCCAAGCTCCATATACTGTTTGGATGTGGGTGTTTGTCTTTGAGTCAGCTGCTGGGTGGAGCCTCTCAGAGGACAACATGCTCCTGTCTGCAAGCATAACAGATTATCATTAATAATGTTAGGGATTGGTGCTTGCCCATGGGATGGGTCTCAAGTTGGACCAGTTATTGGTTGGTCATTCCCTCAGTCTCTGTTTTCTCCCCTGTGCCTGCATTTCTTGTAGACAGGATAAATATTGGGTCCAAAGTTTTGGAGGTGGGTTACTGTCTCTACCATTCGGGTTCCTGCCTGGCTACAGGAGGTGGCCTCTTCAGGTTCCATATCCCCAATATAGTGAGTCACAATTTTTTTTTTTAAATCAGTGACCTAATAGGGAAAGGGGGGACCCTTTAAGGAGTGAGGAAGGATGTAAATACAGAAGAAGGAGGGAAGTGGATAAAATAAGGAAGTCAGAAAACTTCACAAGAAATCATAGTATTTTACCTACTTACCAAGCCCAAAAACAAACAAGCAAACAAACAAAACTAATATATATAATATAATATATATAATATATATTATATATTATATATATAATATTATATATATTATATATTATATATATTATATATAATATATATTATATTATAATATATAATATATTATAATATATATTATATTAATATATATATACATGTATATATATACTAATAAGAATACATATTTTTTAATGAACTTTTCTCATCTGAGCTGACAGCAGTGTTCCCTCCAGGAGTCAAAAACTACCTAACAAAAAACCCCAGTGGCAGGCATTAGAAGCCCTCTTTTGAGCTACTGACCAGGGCTAGCCAAGAGACTCTCAAAACATACAACCTACTTGCTGTCACCCTTAGCTACCTGTCAAAAGTAGAAGGTCAGGCCCCTTTCTGAAGACCTCATGCATTCCAGACTCAGGGCCCAGAGAACCCTAAGTTTAAACTGACTTGAAAGGCCTTCCCTCAGGACAAGCTTTCATTTTACTGGAAGGCACCATGACACTTTGAAAGGAAGGAGGCAACCAACAATCCTAACCAGCTTTGATGCATATGACTCCCACCAACAACCACCATGGCACAATCACCTTAAGGGTACAGCAGTAGCGTACATACTTTGGCTGTAACTAATAGCTCTCTACTTGAGCTTAAGGCTGATTCGACAGGAAGGAAACCATGCCTGGCAATGGAAACCCAGCTAACTACTCAATCAATGCTCAGTGAGTCAAGTGAAGCCATGGTTACTAGAGGAGAATCTACAACATCGAATCCCTCACAACAGTCCCTATCCTAATCCTTTACAACAGTCAATAAACATTTGTCCTTATACCCACAGACAAATGTCGTCTTCGCCTCTTCTCAAAGAAACTTCTTTTTGCAACAGATGAAGACCACTATAGAAAACAACAACCAACCATGCAAAGTTTTAAAGCCTGGCGCCAATGGACATATCTACAAAATACTCCTGAACCTAAGGCTTGGGGAACATTGAGGAAGAAGGGGCAGGAAGGTTGTAATGGCCAGAGGATCAGGTGATTTTTTTGTGAGACTGTCAATCTCACAGTAATGTCTGAAGCCACACCTATAAAAATCTACTACCCAGTTGTGAGCTGAACAAGGACAGCATGAATGGACATACCAAAGTGGACAAGAAGAGGCCTCAACCCTACACAAAGAACTGAAGGCAGTGAAGCAAGCTGGAAATGGGATAGGTGTTCTTCCCCAGGGAAGAGCCTACCAATAAGTTGTCCAGTGACAAACAGCCTTGAAAGCATGTGTGTGTATGTGTGTATGTATGTATGTATGTATGTATGTATGTATGTATGTATGTATATGTAATACTATGTGGTCAGAAAAGGTTATGTTTAAGACTATGTATGTGTATATGTATATACATGTATTTGTGTAAGAATAACTAGTAAAAAAAAAAAAAGGCCATGAGTTTGAAGGACTGTGGAGAGGAATATATAGAAGGACTTTCAGGTCATTATTCTCAGGTCATTATTCTTGGGATAGGAAACTCAAGAAGATGAGGGACTCTAATCATTAAGCAGTCTTAATGGATTGGGTTAGTTGACTTAATGATATTTCATAATAATAATGCATATAAAATTTTTTGACATTTAAAAATGGTTTTCTTGTAAAATGTGAAGATTTCTGCCCACCACAGTTTCAAATGAGGTTTGTTATGAAAGGTAGAGCATTTACCAATTGCAGTAAGAAGATCCTTGTTAGGTCAAGGCCAGTTGACCTAATTACTTTGGCTAGAGAGGAGACAGGAGTCAAAGCCATGGGCTCAGTATGTGAGCAAGCTAATCACTCTCAGATAGAAAGGAGCCGGTTGATAGCATTGCCTGTAGGTGCATCCTCATTAGCTATTGGGAAAGAGACTTTCCCAATATGCCAGATCCTGCATAAGACTGAAACAGCACTCTTGACACTCTAGTATTTGTCTCATGAACCCATATTTACTAAAATTGTTGGCATCCATAAGGATGAACCCTGGAAACATTGCAGCCTCCATGAATACTTGTTTCTTTTCCTCTGCACACAAAGCAATGTGTTGTCTGCACAGCTCAACAGAGGGATGCAGTGGAGCAGAGACAGTAACAATAACCAGGGCAGCTGAGGAAGAGGAAGGGGAAGACTAGAATCCACAGTGTGAAGCAAACCTTGATTGGTAAGTAAGCTGCCTGTTCTTATAAATAAACTGTATTTAAAAATACTTCATATAGAATTAACCTTTTAAACAATCTTAGGCCATGTATATACAGCATTGAGGACGTTCACAGACTCGTGGCTCCAGCACAATTTTCAGAACTTTCTAATTCTTGCAGACCAGAACTCCAAACCTCCCAGACCCTGACATTCACCACTCTACTTCCCATCTGTGTAATACTTCATATGAGTGGAGTCAGACATGTTTCCTTCTGTGTATAGCTTGCTTAACTTAGAATAATGTTTTGAGATTGAACCATACTGTAGCATTTATAAATAAAGTTTTATTGAGACAAAACCAGGCTCATTCATTTACATGTCACCCAGGGCTGCTTTCTCAGTTAAATGACAGAGATGTGTAATTGTGATCAAGCGTTTATGACCAGTGAAGCCCAAGATACATCTCCCCCCTGACCTTTTTGAAAGTCTAAAACGCTAGTTTAGATTAATATTTTAAAGGCCTCTTTAAATTATTACTTGCCTGTGGCAATCTTGGCTTATTTCACAGCCTGAGAAATAAGATTAATGAACTGTTTATCACACCGTCATCATTAATAAACAGTTTGAAATGCCAGGATTTAAGTTTTCTTTCCTTAGGCCTGGTTACAGTGAAAGAGGGCTCATTTTCACATCCTTCTGGTACACATTTTACATAATGAGGATGTGTGAGATCTGATTAGTGAGTCTTGGTGCAGAAAGTTCCAGAGCATAACAGACACTTATAGAGGCTGAAGTATCCAGTTTCCCCCGCCTTTGTCCTTTTTATCACGCATTTGTGCAGAAGAGGACAATGCTTTTATAGCATGGAGTGATAAAAGCAGATCTTACAACTTCTTACTTAAATGAGTAAAAGCAGATTAGTTCATTTTGTTGTGCTAATGGATAGGACTCTCTTTATTAGTGGCACTAAATTATGTGTTGGCAAGTTCAGACTGGTCTGAGAACACACCCTTCCCCCACCGTTATCAAAGCAACCAGGAAGGAAATTTTTATGTAGTAGTTGTAAAACGCAGATGCCATAGTAGATAATTCGGGTTCCCATGAGGTCAAGTTTCAATGACTTTTTTTTCTTCCCCCAGTTAACAAAACACAGTCTGCCTGAGTAAACGGTCCAGATAAGACAGAGCCTGTTTCATCACATCTGATGTAATGAGTAGAGCCAAGAAACACTTGACAGAGACCAGCAAGGTAATAACAACCAAGCAATTGTGTGGCGTTGAATATGTGCCAAGGTTCTGAGACGTTGCACGCGTCAGTCAGCGTGATACTCATGGCAAATGTATGGCCTAGGATGTGTATGGTTATCTCTATAAAAAATAAATATTTCTATTTTCAGTGTCAGGTTAGGGTATGGAGAGGTAACTAGCAACTTTGGTCCTCATTCTGCTTTGGCTGTCACTTTCTCTTGACTAATGTTCACAAGAGTTGGCTAATCCAGAGAGGTGCATATGACAGGAAACATTCCCATCTACCAAGAGAAGTCGGGGGCACCTTCTCTTTCTCAGACTCTGATTCCTACTTGAGTCAGCCCCTTTAAGGTAGTCTCCATCTACCCTACACAACTCCTTCATAATGGAGATGAATTTCCTTTCCCACCTTAACTTCTCCCATTTATTCCGCTCCTCATCCATCTGTACACACACATTACTATGTAACATCAGACACCTTGTGGTGCTTGGAATACCCATTCTTCCCCATATGATTTTAAACCCACTTTAAGCAAATTACTCAACTCTTTATTCCATTTTGAAAACTCTTAGAAGTCATGCTAACACACAAGTAGCACAATATTAACAACAGTACAGCCACAAAGCTGTGTGCTCATATTTTGTTTTGCTGTTTACTGCCCCCAGTTGCAAGGCGCACATGGTATCCACACCTGCAAGGCATGAGGTGCACGTGCTATCCACACTATAGACGCCTGTAAGGCTTATGTCATATCCACACCTGCAAGGCACGTGATATCCACACGCCTACAAGGCACGTGGCAAAAGCATATAAATACCCCAGATTTCCCTTCAATAGGGAGATTACGGGAGACAATGAGAGAGACAATAAAGGAGAGAGAGACACAATAAATGAGACTTGAGACTTGATCAGACCCTCTGTCTTGTCTCCATTTTTCAAGTTCCTTGTCTCTCTCTCTCTCTCTCTCTCTCTCTCTCTCTCTCTCTCTCTCTCTCTCTAGACCCGGACCCGCAGAACAGAGCGGGCCATTTACAGTTTGGCTGCCCAATGTGGGGCAGCTCGACCGTTACAGATAATCAACTTCGAGAGAAGAAAACTTTGTAAAGCCTCATGGTTCTGAAGGCCTAAATTCATGGCTTGATGGCTTCCTTGCTTTTGAGTCTGTGTTGAGACATTTTTGCTCATGGTAGGTGTTCTGTTTTATAAAAAGATAAGGAGAGAGAGAGAGAATATGTTTGGTGGATGTGTAGTCAGGTATGGGAGAAGGGGGTGCCTCCACAGGCCCATGCTGAGGTATCCCTTCCCCCTGAGGGACCAGCCAGATAGAATAGAGTTTATTCAGGGCATGGGGTGGGAAGTTGAGAGGGGAGTAGAGACAGAAAAAGTGGAGAGAGATAGTGAGTAGAGGAGTAGAGGCTGGCCATGAGCATGTGGAGAGGAGGGAGGGGGATGGGAGAAGGGAGAAAAGATGAGAGGACAAAGTGAGAACAAGAAGGCAAGAGAGCAAAAGAAAGAGGAGGGGACAAGCAGCTCCTTTTATAGTGAGTCAGACACACCTGGCTGTTGCCAGGTAACTGTGGGGCAGAGCTTAGACAATTTGCAAAGAAAGAGGAAGAGGAGGGGCTAGTCCCCACTATGCCTTCAAAGGCATGTCTCCAGTAACCTATGTCCTTTCCTGGAAGGTTCTACTTCCTCCTAAATGACACCAGTTATTTTTTTTTATAACTTATTGAGAGAATGTCCAATGGTTTATACAGCAGCTGCAACATTTCACATCATTGTTACACAACAGTGACTCAGTGACTGAGCCTGTCTTATGATCTCACACTTTAAAAATTGTTACCATCCCAGATAGTGGCTGGTAAGCGACACAGTAATTACTCAGTCTTTGGAACCCTGCAGCTGTACTTATGATAATTAAGCAAAAGGTGGTGCTTGGTCCACAAGATAGCATAAAGAATCCTGGTGATCCTGCATGTCTTGATGCATCTGTTAGCAGTATGACCTCACCACGTTATTTAACTTCCACGTGGCCAGTTTCCCTGTTTACAGCAGGTTATAATAGCACCTATAGATAGGATTGTTTCCAAAAGTATATGGTTGGTATGTGTAATGAAGCGATCCTGAGTCCAGGTACATGGCTCAGTTGGTGAAGTGCTTGCACAAACATGAGGATTTGATTTGAACTCATATAAAAATGTAGGGTATAGTGATATACTTGTAATTCCAGCACTGGAAGGCAGAATAGGAGGGCTTGATGGCCAGTCAGTCTAGCTGAATTCATGAATCAGAGAGTCAGTGAGAGATTCTGTCCCAAAAAATAAGGTGGGAAGCAATTGAAAGACAGCCAATATCAACCTCTAGCCTCTACATGAATGTTCACACGAGTGTACAGACACAGGAACACACACACACACATGGAGTAGGGGGAAATGGCAGGAAGGAGGAGGAGGGGGAGGAATGGGATGAGGAGAGAGGGAGAGAGAATAGCGTAATAGTTCCTGATCCAATCAAGGCACTATATTAACTATTATTTTCTCCTCTTTCCACTTCCAAGGAAAACCTCTGCTCACATTTCATCTTTGGTCTTTACTTCCCAGAATGCTCTGTTATACAAAGTCCTGAGTCTGTCTTGAGGCAGTGTTATATGTCTTCCATTACTTCCTGAGTTTAACTCTTCTGTGGCACTTAGCAGATTTGGTGCCCTCCCCGCTTTGTGGGTCTTACCTGTCTAACCTAGTATAGTGTTGGGCCCCAACACACTTAATTACTATTGGATGAATTCGTACATGAATGAGCCATAGTTAACAAGGATGATGGTGTATGGTAGGTTTGTTCAACCATAAGATATGAATGTACTCAAGGCGTAATGTGGACATGATGAAGCCGTCGAGAGTGGCTGACTGTGTGATCTATTCGAATAAAGTGGGCATCTGATGTAGACTTCATACATGAAGAAAATAATCTCAAGAGATGCTGATTTTTAAAGGACTCTCGATGACTAACACGTGTGCTGGCTCATGCCAGTAATTCTAGCATTTGGTAAACTGAGGCACGAAGACTCTGAGTTCTAGGCCAGTCTGGGCTGTAGCCTGGTGTACACTGAAGCTTTGTCTCCAAAACTAACCAGACCAAAGCAAAAGGAGACCCTGATATAATAACTATCTAGTGAGAATAGGAAAGGTTTACCTTGTGCTGCCCCTTCCTGTACTTCCTCCTGCTTCCTAGGTACTGGGAGGGAGCATCACTGTTCCATCATACCCTCCCTGTCTTGTTGCAGGCCTGAAACATCAGACTATGGGCTAAAACATGGAACCCAAGTAAACCTTCACTCCCCTTAAATAGTTTCTCTCAGCTCCTTGTAGCAGCGAAGACTCCAGCACCACATGAACGTAAGAAAACAGGGAAGAGAAGATCAAGAGACTAAAGTTTTCATCTTTTCAGGGCCTTGTACTGGAAGGTTTATTCAGAAAACCAGTGTGATAACTAATGGTCAGGGGTTGTTCCAGGAATGTCTTTGGACAAAGCCTGGGGACATAAAAAGTACAATGTGTGGGTTTTAATTAAACTACTTGGAAACTTCTTCAGAGGAGGGTATAATTCTCTCTTCCAGTTACATACCGATGAGAAGACAACTCACTGACTACTTTGAGATTTAGGGTGGATTTTTCTCACTTTTTTTTTGTAGGGGTGGTTGAACCATTTCAACCAGGTGAATAATAGCACACACCACTCATCCAGCCTTTCAAGGACAATAGCCATCCTCTAAATTGTTCCACTAAAGGTCACCTAAAACTTTCCTTTAAGTTTTTCTTGGACATTAAATAAAGAGGTAACGATCCCACCCAAAATGTCTAAGAACAGTCATCTATTGGGTTTTTGTTTTTCCAGTTCAAAGCTACCTTCAGCTATAATAAATCCCAACCATGTAATGGTACTAAAATATGTGTCTGTTGGTGGAAAAGATGCAGGTGAAACACACACCTCTCATTTGATACAGTGTTTTATGTAGCCCAGGGTAGTTTCAAACTTGCAGTGTAGTCAAGGATGACCCTGAAGTTATGATCCTTCCGCCTTAACCTCCAGACTGTTAGGATTACAGACAGGTGTGTGCCACCATGCCCAGTTATGCAGGGCTAGCATGGAAGCTTCAACCATGCTAGGCTAACTCTGCCAACTGAGTTATATCCACAGCCCAACTCCAGAATTTTACTTCATCCCATATAGTGACTGTGGCAGAACCTAATGGTTATATGAATTTCCTCCTTTTCTGGTCTCAAGAAAAGAACTGCCACTCGACAACGGCCATATTTCATTGTCCTTTTCTTCAGTGATTGAGTGGTGGTTAGAGTTTAGAAGGAGTAGTTATTTTTGAGCGCCTCATGCAGATTGCAATAATTCACCTAGGAAGTATTTTTTTAAAAAGCATTGGAGGAACCGTAAAGTTCTCCCTTCCCTAGGGACCAGCTCGTGACACTCACGAGGAAGCATAGAAGATTGCTTTCTCTTGGAATTATGTACCATCGCAAGGTACCGCTTCCAGGTGGAGGCGAGCGAACAGAGCTGCAGGCAGAAGCTCAGACCCTTGAGCAGTCTCTATCCAGGCAAAAACTGCCTTGATTTATAGCATTTTGTACGTCTCTTTATCTGCTGTTTCAGATCACACATTCCCTGGTGCCTGACACTGAAGGTATTTCTCTAGGAGTCAATTTATTGTGCCTCCCGGGCCCCAATAGCTTTCAGTTTACTTAGAGCAATCTCACAGAAGAGCACAAAATGGGTTTGACATCTAGTCACCTGGACGGTTTAGCCGGTGGAAAAGTAGCTTTAAGCTGCAGTCTCTCACAGTGGTGGTTAATGACTAAGTGCTAACTAGCTGTGGCTGAGGTGCTGCTGCTAGGAGATCCAAGCAGAAAACGATGGCTCATCCGATGTGGCTCAGTGCTGAAGAGCACACCGTTGCATCAGATCCCTAGCAGGATGCCTGTAACGAGAGACCATTGCTTCCTCCCACACCTGCCCTCCACACAGGGGATGCAGAGCTTAGTAGAACTGAAAACTAAGATCAGCTGATTGTTTCATGTCATACACAGGGAGGGTCTCCTGTGCCAGATCTTCCTGCCTCCACCTGGAAATTGCTGGTATTTCGGGCATGCACACCATGCCTGGTTCATGAAGTGCTGGGAATCAGACCGGTGCTGGGTTTGTTTCCCAAACTAAGTGCTGGGCAAGCACTCTACCGATTTAGCTATATCCAACCTCGGTTTTTAATCTTTAACTGAGACAGTCTCACAATCTTTATGCTGCCGATTCTCCTGCCTCGGGCTGACAACAGTGCCAAGTTTGCTGATGTGCAGTACTACAGTAGGCATGGCTGAGTTTGTTACAAATGGAGAAATGTCACTGTACAAACCCCATGAAGTCTGTCACGTTAAACGGTAAGTGTGGACCCTCAGTCTCACATGGTAACTCAGGCTAGCCTACATACAAGTCACTAAATAGTTGAGGGTGGCCTTGACTTCATGGCAATCCTCCTGTTCCAATTTCCTAAGAGCTAGGATTACAGGCAAGAGCACCAAGCTCTAGGTAACGGGTTCAGACCATGTGACCTCATCTTAAATAGAGAGCTCATTCTTTTCACTTCCCTAAACTGAAGATCAGATCCAGGGCCAACATTTTGGAAGATTTGAATTAGAAGTAGTAACTATCCACCGCTCTCTTACACGGTCAACTCTATTGTTTTGTTGTGGTCAAGTCATCAGAAAACTGGGGAGCATCTAAACAATGGGAACAAAGAACTGAGAAAATGTCTGGGTGTGGTGGTACCCACCTTTAACTTCAGCATTTCAGGTGCAGGAGGAGCTCTCTGGGTTTGAGATCAGCCTAGTCTACACGGCCAGTACCAGGCCAGCACAGGCTACATTGTAAGGCCTTGTCTAAGAAAAGCAACAACAAGAACCAGGAAACTTAATATTGCAGAAAGAGGACAAAATGTGGCTCCCCAAAGTGTCTCTTTAGAAAACACAGGCACACTGAACATCAAAAGGAAACAGTTCTATTCAGAAGAGTCGCCCTCTGTTCTTTGCGGTCTATGTTTTAGGCAGAGGTGACATTGGGGAGTGAGTGCTTCACACACACTTGCTTTGTGCACACACACACACACACACACACACACACACACACACTTGGTTCTGTCTCAAGCGTTTGTCTCATCCAAGCAGATGTGATTTCCCCCAGTACAGAATTTAAGTCTGCAGTTTAGCAGGGAAGTCACATGTGCATGCTCGAAAGCAGAACACAGATGGGATGATTGGAGGTGAACCGGCCTCCAGGGGAAGCGGCAGCTAAACATTCACAGGGGGTTTCCAAGTATATCTGAGTAAGTAGAATGTGTTCATCTCTAAGGGCAGCTTTTACATTGAATGAGTAGAGGAGGTGAAGGTTGTGATTGTGTTGAGAGAAGGCAGATATTCCAGGGAGAGGAGACAACACAAGACCCTGAGGTGGGAAGCATATTTCCCTATCAAAGAAAATACCCATGGCCATATAGGCAATCATCTTACGTTAATTGTTATCAACCTGAGGATCTCAGCCATCAACTCCTACAATTACTGTGCAGCCTTCTGCTCTACAAAGGCCAGTGTTAAGCAGAGCTCAGTCACTGTGTTGCCTTCTTCCTTTTGTTTCCTAGAATATCAACATTGTGACATTTAATAAATAATAACTATCTTTATTTCCCTTCCCCCATTGTACCTGGTAACCTCTGGTCTACTTTCTTTGACTATGGATTTGCGTATGATTGGTACCTAGTAAAAGTGGAATTAGGTTTATTTCGTTTACATAATATCTAACTTCATTTACATTGTGGTATGCATTAGGAGTCTCTTCTTCTTGATGGGTGAATATTATTCCCTCATACAGTCATACCATGTATTGTTTACACTCTTTGTGAAGATCTGTTACATTTCCTCACCCATCACTGGCTGGAACCCGTTGATGACAGCTGTCAAAAAAAAAAAAAAAAGTCTTTTGAAAAACCTTACATCCCATGATGTATCCCTGAAATAGATACTCTGACATATGGAGGGTGGCCTTTATTGGAGCAACACAAGAACACACTCTAAATACTAGAGTCTTTCTGGCTGGGGCCAGAGGAGGCTGTCAGTCAGAGACATCTGAACAGTAGAATTCAATAGAGTCTGTGTTCTGAAGGCATCCAAAGTGGCTCTACATGAAAAACTCCAAGGAAATGGGAACTCGGAGCCCAGCTGCAAGGGTCTGGATTCTGACAAGAACCTAGATGAACCTGGAGAGGATTTGCCCTCTGACCCTGTGCTAAGTTCCAAGACATCTCAATTTGACCTCTGTGCAGAGACTCCAGCCGTGTTGAAACATGATGAACCAGGTCACACCACACCGCACTCACTCTGACTTGGAGCAAGGAGTTAATGTATTAACATTGCTCAAGCCACTGAATTTAGGAGTTAGTACTTAGTTCTCCCAAACCCCAAAATACATCAGTACTCTGATGCCCAATATTCACTGCTCCGGGAGACTTCAACCACAGCCATTGTCATCTGAGCACAGAAGTCATCAAAATGTGACTGTTCAAGGCTTAAATCTTAGCTGTTCTTAACTAAGGCTTAGGATACAAAATGCCATTCGTTTACTGTTCTATCTATACATCCTGTGTCTTGATACTCAGAAGGCTGAAGCAGAAAAATCGTAAGTTTGAGGTCTACGTGGGCTACAAAATGAGTTCAAAACCAGCATGACTAATTTATCAAGTCCTGGGGGTGTGGTTAAACAATAGAGTACTTGCTTGAGGATCATGAGGTCCTGGACTCAATTCCTAGTACCTCCAAGGGGAAAATCCTAGGCGTGGCTTTTTCTTATTTAAGAACAGCTAAGATTTAAGCCCAGAACACTCACCTTCTGATGACTTCTGTACTCAGATCACAAAGAATGGCTGCTGTTGGAGTTCCCAAGAGCAGTGAGCTAGGGGCATCAAAGCATTACTGTATGTAGCATTTGAAAGTAATTGTGTGTTAGCTGTTGAAGCCATTTGGCTCAGTGTGCTCCAGGTATGCTGACTTGGTCCCCCATCTGGATTTTGGATAATTTAAGGAGATAGACAGGCTTCTGAGATCTGATGAGGTACCCTCACAGCTGTGATGATTAATATTGCTCACCCAGTTAATGGGATCTAGGATTGTATAGGAAACAACCCTGGGCCTGTCTATGAGGGAGTTACTTGATTGGGTTAAACTGAGGTGAGAGACTCACCCTGAGTATGGCTATCACTCTTCTACAGGCTGGAGCCTGGGACTGAACAAAAAGGAGACCAGGCTGAGGCTGAGCCCTGACACTCTTGTCTTTATGCTTTCTGACTGCAGATGTCATGTGACTAGCTGCCACATGCTCCTGCCATGGCTTCCCACCATGATGCTCTGAACCCTCAAACAATATGCCTTCTTTCTTTAAAAAAATAAAAAAATAAATATATATATATATATATATATATATATATATATACATATATTTTTTTTTTCTATTCTGTCATAGGATAGAGTACTTGCTTGAGGATCACGAGGTCCTGGACTCAATTCCTAGTACCTCCATGGGGAAAATTATAGGCGTGGTCACATCCTGAATATAATGTCCCCTTCCTCCACTTCCTAACCCATCTCTCCCCACCACCTTCCATTTCCCCAAGATCCCACACCCCTTCGCTTTCTCTTAGACAAGAACAGCCCTCCCAGGGACTTCAAGCAAACATGGCATAACAAGCTACATAAGACCAGACTCAAACCATAACATCAAGACAGAACAGGCAATCCAGTAGGAGGAAAAGAGTCCCCCAAGGAGGTAAAAGAGTCAGGGACAGCCCCTGTTCCCACTGTTAAGATTCTCACAAGAACATCAAGCTATTCACCCAAACATATATGCAGAGGACCTAGGTCAGACCCCCTACAGGCTCCATGATTTCTGTGAGTCCCCAGTTAGTTGATTCTGTAGGCCATGTTCTTGTGATGTGCCTGGCCCCTCTGGTTCCTCCAGTCTTTCCTCCCCACTCCTCCACAGGACTCCCAGAGCTCAGCCTAATGTTTGGCTGTGGTACTCTATCTACTTCAATCAGTTGCTATCTTTGATGATGCTTCTGCTAGAGCTTTTCCTCTTTAAGTTGCTTTTGTTTCAGTGGTGAGAAAAGAAAACCAAGACCACAGCTTAGACAGCAGTATAAGACAGCACCTTGGTGGGAAATGTCTTCTTCAGCTGACTACAGTCCTTAGTTAGAAATCCAGATTCGATATGGACATTAATCCTTATGCAAAGCAGCTACATTCCAGACTGAATAATATAAGTTCATTAGCTTTAAATGTTAATATAGTAAATCAGATTGTTTTCTATTGTACATGAGCAATGAAAACCTACTTATGGAGGCAGGGAACCATTAAAGCAAAAAAGAAGCATTAGAGTCCACTTGATGTTTTTAGAAATTCCCCAAGGCTCAAGCTGGGGGTGGGAAGCTTTGTGGTCAGTCACATATACTTGACAAAGGTACACAGTCAGTATTGCCTAATACAGTCACAGGAAGCTGAGGTGAGAAAGGCCAACATATTTGTTTAAGGTCACACAATAGGTACTGGAACCACCAAGCATGATTCAAACCACACTGAGCATCTGATGGGCTGGTTCCTGGAAGAGGCTCCATTGGTTTCCCCACCCTCCTCCTCCACAGGAAGAGCTTGCTGGTAAGGCGGAGAGGAAGTAGTGCTTTAGAGCCTTTTAGGTTGCTGATGTCGGCAGTAAACTCATCTTTAGTTTGCAAGCTCTGCCTTGAAGAGCAGCACCCTTCAGGACACTACCCCACAGAACAGCGGGGGCTCTCTAGTGAGTCAAGTCTGGACTAAAGATAAAAAAAAAATCTGTCTTCCTGTGCTTGTGGGAGGACTCTGAGCTCTCTGAGAGGTAGTTTTCTCTCTTTTCAAATAGAATAACAGCCATTTCTTTCTCAGGGTCCAATGAAAGTTAAGTGAGATCCCTGTGGATAAAGTGATGCTGATTTCATGTGTGATACAGTGGGCATTTGTCTCCCTAGCACTGTGAACACCTTAAACTGACATTCTACATGGTTGAACTTGGGGTGCAGTCTTACACAGCAGTCCTTGGGGAAAAAATGCCCACCCTTAGGGAAAATAATTAGGTAACAAGAACAACAAAAGGAGAAAGAAGAGAAAACCAAATCCATCACCAGCCTAGCCAGGATTGTCAGCATGCGACCTGTTTAGGAAGCACCGCATGCCAGTGTATGTCTCCAAAGCCAGAAGCAGCTTACTGCAGGAGAGCCGTGGAGCCAGGTATGGGCCTCTGATCTTTGAAACACTCTCTGATGCTGAAATGGACACAGGAAGTACAACCACTGAATTCTCAGAGGAAGCCTCAGTGCCGCTGCGCAGAGTTGAAAGACAGAAGGAAGAGAAATAAGATGAAGAACACTAAACTCATCAGTGTCAAGGACACTAGAATCCAGAGCTGTGTGAACAGGCTCAAGAACTCCCCTCAGATCATGGAGCCAAACTCTCTGCTGACTATTTTTTGAAGCCCCCTGACGATTGCCCAGACAGAACTGACACTTGATAGTATATAATCTGCCTAATAAATTTGCTTGAAGTTGTGACATTTTCAAAGTTATTTCTAGCATCTCAAATTAAGCTTTAAAGGGAGACTTCCCTTTGATTCGACTAAATCACAATAATCGGCTTTTAAAGCAAATAGAAACACACTGATTACCAATTAAGCCAATGGATTGATACAAATGCGGGCTCTCGTATTTGTTTCTAAGCTTTGCCCTTCTCCCTGATACACCATACTTACTTCTATCAATCTAGTGATTAGAAAAACAAAGTTCTGGTAAATGATGGAAGCGTTACACAAACAAGCGCCGTGGAGTGAAGCTCACATGTGCCAAGCATGGAGGCTCTGTTCATTTGAATGTGCTTGTCAGCAAGCGAGTGGGGCAGTTTTCATTATGAGTTTCTACTAACAATGAATACAGGCCCAGATTTAAGGGGAAACATGGCTTATTTCCTCTTCCCAGGGACCCCATTTGGCTGCATCTTCTGCCCATGACTCCCACGTTCTGTTGCTGTGGTGAAAGCCAGCGACCTACAGAGTAATTAGTTTGGGTTTTGTCTACACAGCACCCACATAAGCAATTGGAAAGTGAAAAATTCAGCCAAATCATCGGGCTTTGTGTGTGGCAGTTCCCGCATGACTTTAAATAGCCAGTTAGTGCTTTTCTGTTCGGTGAAAAGAAAAGAAAAAAAAAAAAAAAAAAAAAAGGCATTTTCACTAATTGGTTCTTTCATCAGCATGTGGACCGCATTGTCGATAATTGGCCTAGGAGGGGTGAGCGTGTTAGACTGTTGTTTTGCCATGGGATGGGAAAGAGAAGAGAAAGAGAGAAACACAGAAAGGAGTTGGATCTGCAGCTGAATGGAGGAAGGACTATGTAAAGGTGAGAACTGAAGGAACTCAGGCAGCATAGTGACTTAAGGTCCACCACAGGCAGCAGTCTTGTTTTTGCATTTATACACAATCATCTGTTCTGCACACAGCACCAACTCTGGAGGGCATCGGCACCGCAGCACCCTGCGAGGCTGGGTGAGGCACCATTGCCTGGGGTCATCCCAGAGTTTCTCATTCTGCAATGGAGGCTGGGTTCAGTGCTTTTGTTTCTACAGATTGCTAGGTCCTGCTGGTGAACCTGCTCTCAGGGCTGTGCTCTGAAAACCAGTGACCCAGAGAAATTACTTTTAAGAAAAAGAACTGAGGCCGGGCGGTGGTGGCGCACGCCTTTAATCCCAGCACTTGGGAGGCAGAGGCAGGCGGATTTCTGAGTTCGAGGCCAGCCTGGTCTAGAGAGTGAGTTCCAGGACAGCCAGGGCTACACAGAGAAACCCTGTCTCGAACCCCACCCCACCCCCACCCCCCAAAAAATAAAGAACTGAGGAGCAGAGGCTAACATCAAGGCCACATGTCCTGGGGAGTAGAGCTGAGATCAAAACCCAGTAGATCTCTGAGTCCAAGGCCAGCTTGGTCTACAGAGCAGGTTCCAGGACAGCCAGGGATACAAAGAAACCCTGTTGTGAAAAGTCAAAACAAATTAACAAAACAACAACAACTCTCATATCTCTAATTCACAGCCCATTGCTTCTACTCCAGAGGGAATTGTGAGGGTCAAAAGGGTCCTCAGTACAGAATGTCACTGATATCTACTCTGGGATCTATGAATCCATTCTTTGCCTCCTCAGTTTCTTACCTGTTAGGAGCCATGTCGCGTTTGCTGAAGTAGCTATACGCTCGCCATTACAAGATGGCGCTGGCTTCCTGTTCCTGCTTCTTCTTGGCCTTGGTGTCTACAGCTGTGCGCATGCGCAAGGCGCAAAATCTCCCGCTGAAAGTACTATCAGTGGATATGTAAATGAGACCTTAGTCTGTAACCAATGAGGACAGATCATGTCTCTTTGAAAGTATATAGTCAGAACATTCTGGGTTTTGGGGTCCTTTGTTCTCCATCTTTCATCCTGATAACTAAAAGAGCTATAACAATAAAAGACGCTGTCAGAAGAATCTTGAGTGTGACGTGCTCCTTTTCGGCGAGGTAGTGTGTCACACTTACCCACCAAAATGTGAAGTGTTCTTGTCTCACAGGAATCCATCCTCATCCCTTTCTTTGGAGTACTGCTATTTTGGTATGCGAACAGATGTGTGT